>NC_134425.1:13926704-13971704 GCF_030867145.1 Opisthocomus hoazin
AGTTTGTGATTCTGCTCCCAAGCAGGGCAGGGAGTAGTGAAGCCCATCGGTATGCGTTGAAGGGGAAGAGGGGGAAAGCAATCTAAAACACATATGCTGTTAAATAAGGATGCAAAAGGGACCTTTGATCCCTCTATGGGTCAGTTCCTGAGGAGCGTTTACTCCATTGGCAATGGTCTCTATGACTATCCCAGGCTGCAATACTAATGCATGTTTCTTTAAGAAAATACGTAGCATTTTCAGTAAATATAGAGGATATGCCATAGTACTTTTTATTATTAAGCTAAACAGCCATGTAAAATGAGTACAGCATATTGGCACTGATTCCTGCTGTACTGAGGCTCCTTTGTGATATTAGTTAATTAGTTCTCCCCCCTCCCCCCCCCAAACTTCACTTGAATAAATTTGTGGTTAGCACAAGTATGAAGAATTTTGCTTTTCTTGGCTATTTTTTTCTCTCTTCCCCCCTCTTCAAAGGAAATTTCACCCATCTATTGCAATCGTACTGTTTGTTTTGTATAAAGATGACTAGCTAAAGAAGTAACATTAACAACAATATATTCGGTGTAGCAAAAAAGCCGCCCATACTTTTTCTGAAAGTAACTGTCCGTCATGGCATAAGGTGAATAAATAGCTTGTGCAGAGTGTTACAAGCTTGTTAATTATTTAATAAATTAGCCATGAAAAAGTGTTAATTAACTAGTAAAAATGTTTAGGGATTCTTTGAGGAAAAAAAGCATAAGCACTGGAGAAGTGTATACTTAGCAATATGTAAAAAATACAGGTTTTTTAAACTCAATTTCTGAGACTTTTGCAACAAAATGCAGAGAAAGACAGATGAAATTATGTTCTGACTACATACACTGAATAAGCCCAATGGGGACCTCTGTATATAGTTATCAGTGGCACTGAAATCTGCTTAGGAAAGCAACAAGTCTTTTGTTCTGTTGACAACAGTTATTACAATTAATTCATTTTGTGATTGGTATTTGCACTGAGTGACAAGGTGTTATTTTACCTCAGTAAAAGTTAAAATGGTAATACCTACATGTGAAATAACACTGAGTTTGCTATCACTCACTCAATAAAAGAAAAGCTCTCTTCAGAAACGCCTGCTCAACCACCACTCCTGCAAACCTGAAGTATTAGCATCAGACTTCTCCCTCTCCTCTTTCTCCAGATTTTTTTTTTGTTCTCTTCTAAAAGTTTCTTTGGGGGGGGAAAAGGAAAAAAAAAAAAAAGAGTTGTCTGTTTTATACTGAAAAATGGGATAAAATGTAAGCGAACAGAGCGAAAGCCTCCAAATGCTGCGCTGCATCCTGGGGCGAGCTCAGGACTGGGGGAGAGGGAAGGCCGGCCGCCAGCCCAGTGCCAGGATGCTCCCCATGGCACGCTCCCACGGGCGCCATACGGAGACCCCTGCACCCCCGAGGCTGCAGAGCTCCGTACTGGTGGGAAGACATCTACCCACCCCGGCACTGCACGCCACAGCAGGCCTTGCTGCTGGCAGGGAGCCCCAGCAGCCCCTGCCGAGGCGGGTAGAGGAGAGGAGGGTCTCCCGCTGCCCGGGGCAAGGCAAGGTGCTGCTGCGTGAGCCCTGGGGCTCAAAGCAACGGCTACACGGTACAGGGCTTTGGGGCTGCTTCAGGTGCTGCTGCGACCTGCCCGTCCCGCGTGCCACCAGGAAAGACCTGTGCAGAGGCTGAGAGACCCCGAAACCCAGGGAGCTGCACCGCGCCGCTGGAGAAGTTGAGACCCATCACAACCATCGATCCCAGCCACACCTGCACCCGGCCACTCTCTGTGAAATACCTGTACACGTCTGCCTAGGAAGGGGGCCCTTCGCCAGCTGGTAGACTCTCAGCTCCCCGTTTTTAGCAAAAGAAAGACAAAACAAGAGCAAGGAGACATAAGATGACATAAATTTTACCTTTTGTAGCAGGACCCAGCAAACCAAGGAAAGTTTGCAGCGCTAGCAAATGGCAAATAACCCATTAGCTATGGATAGTTCAGCACGTCTCTACCTTTATTATAAGTTAGCCTCACTAAACCATTGACTTAACAGAGAATCATTATAAATCCCCATTTTGAATTTTTTTATTAGCAGTATTTATCACCTTCTCAAAATCAATCCTATATTTTTAAATTAAAACAAATGACTACTTGTACTGCAATCAATATTAGTACATTTCCCTTTTTTAAAGGGAGAAAAAATGGAATACAAAGAAATGTCCTTCTTTGGCTGCATCAATCCAATTTCAATATAATTCAATATTTAATAAATATAATCCTCGGTGTCTGTGCAGGGAAACATCATAAAAAATGCAAAAGGTTTCCTGGTCTCCAATAACTTGCATGAAACAAAGTGTTTCCTTATTCCTTCCATAAATACTGCATTCTTACGCTACTGGCTTTTTTCTTCCTGTGTATTAGAAAGAGTTTGCTCTGATTATGGATAAGAAAGGAGGTTTACATATTTCATGATTAAAAATCCAAAACGCTTACCTACCACCTCCAAAAAATTATCATCTTTATCTCTTTGTACTTCTTTGGCTTGTCATTTTTGAAAGGGCAAAAAAGAAAAAAACCTTATATAATACCTAATTTGTACATCTGTGGTTTCCCTCTGACTTGTGTAGGCACCATATGTTTTTAATTATCATAATAGCCTTAAAGAACCTGTTCAGTGGGAAACACATATGATCCTTTTATTACTGGTTTGTAATTTCAACAGTTTTAACAGAAAAGGTCTGGCTATAAGGGACCGAGAGGCACAAAGGTCTAAAAACCCTGTTATTTACCTCTGAAAGCATGAGTTCAGATCCCACCCACTGAGGTGGGACCTGGTTCTCCCGCCTCTGACAGAGGTAATCGGTCGCATGTGAAACGGCTCTTCGGGACCTTAGAAGACATAATCTCCAATCTCAAATGACTCAACGTTTCAGTCAGCAGCTGACACAATGAAACCAGGGTCTATAAACATTATCGTGGACCCGATCTGCGCTTTCTTCTCCTTGGCAGAAGCTCGCAGAGAGATGGTGCCGTAAGAGAAGCCCCATGAATGCCAGAAGCTCAGAATTTCAGCAATTCTTGTTAGTTGTTGCCCTCTCAAATGCCTGGTTTTGTCCTTTATGCAAATGCAAGACTGGTAAGCATGCCTGTCTCCCAGCCATGGGAAACAGTCAGATATTCGGAGGTAGGAATTAAATTTAACAAGTTCAATTCACTCCTGATTCTGGACATCTAAACACATAATCAGTCTGATAATGTTATTAATTATCATTCAAGCGACAACCTTTGACACTGGCATGCTCCCACAACCTCCCTACTCCAATAACTCAAACAGAAAATTGTTGGCATGAAAACCCAGAGTCTTATGAACAAAAATTGCAAATAAGCAGGCACTGAACATACAACTGGGAGTGAGCAAAATCCCCCTTTTCAGAGAGAAAGCAGAGGCTCACACAATAGCTCAGTCACTTGACCCAAAACGAAATTCTGCACAACTTTGTCCCAAAACAGATAATTTACACCCCAAACAAAGAGCTGTGGGGAGAAGAGGGTGGAGACGGGAGCCTAGCTAAATTTACATGGAGGCTGGAAGTCGTTATGGCTCCATCTCAGGAGATGGATAGTGTCCTCATTAGAACGAAGCTTTATTTAGACAGACAGACGGAATCCTTATTAGAACATTAGGCTGAAAAGTTTAAATGTCAGGAAATACAAAATTAAGATTTTGCAAATAAATGCTGAGTTGGAGGAAAAAACTTAGAGCTCCCGGTACAGATTCTACCGGAAACACTTACAAAAAATGGAATCACTCGGGAAGGCAATCCCCCATGCAGATCTAACCCTTCAAGGACATTCTTGGAAAACGCCATTTCACAAAAACCTGAGGAGAACCCTTTTCTTGGGCAAAGCGGTTTCTACTTGTGATCTGATGCTGTCGGCTCTGTCCTTGGCAGCAGTCTGAGCCCAGAGGGAAGGAGGACTCGGACCTGCCTCCTCCCACGACCCGTTTTGGGGGGAGCCCACACGGAGGAGGACACACTGATGTTGGAAACCCATTTCCAGCCGCACAGCCTTTCTTCCGGAACAAGCGCATGAGCAGTATCTCACATAGGGAACCTCAAGGGGGAGAGGGATGCCATGCTCCAAAGACTGCAAATTAGTCATTCCTGGCCCTTCCCTGTCTCACTCCCCATCCCCAGGGCCTCTGCTTTCTCCAGGGAAACTCAGGTATTTTGCAGTGATGGAAAGAGAGCTTAATTATCTCACATACAAAAAAGATGGTCATTGTTTTCCATTTTACCTGAAAGCTAATGGATCTTGGGACACCAGACGTGGATGCTCAGAATCCCCTCTGGAGCCTTTCTGGTGATTTGTCGTCTCATGGTTGCCTTTGGTGCACACTGGTCTCTGCCGAGGTAACATGTGAGCTATTTCACACTAAAAGCAGATTTTTGAGAGAGGAAATGCACACACATACAAGCATACACCCACACCCACCCAGACACCCTCCACCCCCTTGTCCTGCACCTTGCTTGCAGGTCCTGCTCCAAAGCACAGCAACCTGAGGAGAAACTTCTCATCTCACAGGCTTCAGCGGTTTGGGTAGAAAAGGCAAGGCAGGATTTGCTCCTGAGAGGCACAGCACCACAGAGCTCCGTGTGGCACGGTCCCTGTCCTCTCACCCCAGAGTCACGGGAAAGACCTGTGGGTGCTGCTTTGCTGAAGCAGCTGCAGGCAGCCGCTGGGACGGACATGCTGACAGAGGCCTCGCCAGAGCTCCCTGCTCTTCCCCGATGCAGCGAGCCTCATGTGGCACAGGGTCACCCACCTGCATGACACGGACTTGTTCCCTTTGCCAGGCTCTAGGCCTCCACATCGAACTTTCTACTTGGGCCAGAAGGGGTTGTTACAGACACAGAGTTTCTGCTGGGATTAAACAAATTTTTTAAAAGAATCTTGCATTTGATCTTCTAAATAGAATCATAGAATGGGTTGGGTTGGAAGGGACCTTAAAGATCACCTGGTTCCAACCCCCCTGCCACGAGCAGGGACATCTTTTCTCTTTGGGTTTTTGGGTGAGATTTTTTCAGTATGAATCCAGTGAAAATCTAGTTTTCCTTTCCCACAGCTTCACCCACAAAACCATCAGGATGAAGTTCTCTGGTGAAACAGAAGTGTTCCATGTTTAACTTGCAGCCTGGGGAGGAGGGCAGGGAACATCACGCATTGCAATCGCACAACCAGAGGACAGTAACTCCACAGGCAAGACTTGTACTCCTGCACAGACGTGTTTGTGTACATCTCCCACCACCTTCCAAGCAACTCTGCCAGCCACCAGCAAAGGAGGGACCACCGACATACCCCACCAGAACACATCTCCTCCCCTGTGGAAAGACACACGGGATCCATCCATCTGTTGAATCCATGTCCACCACCACCAAGTAAAGTCAGCCTAGGGACCCTTCATGCCATAGGTGTCAAGCAAATTGCTTCCACCTTGTCCTCTTCTTCTCCCATACACGTACGAACACAATTCTACCTTAAGAGAAATCCCAGTTCTGGGTCTGAAAAAACTGTTTTTTTCTCTGTTTAAGGATCCTCCTTTCACGGTAAGGATCCTCCAAATTTCCAAAAAGTGGATAACAACAACACCACTGTGATCCCATCTGTACACAGCAATGGCACTGTAATGCACGGAGCATAAAACACCAAATTCCCACAGACAGCATCTGTCTTACTACAAACAATGGACCATTATCTTGTAAATAATTCTGATTAAGCTGCAGCATTTTCCCCAAACAAACAGTAGGGGAGCAGAGGGTGAGGATTTTTCTAGTGGGAGTGCCGGTTTTCTCCTTCCCCCAGCACTGACACTCAGTTTTTTATTCAACTGATTGGCCCCCTCCCCACCCCGCTCTGTCCCCCATGGCTTGGTTTTCATCTTCTGACCTTATCCAGCTGTCAATCATTTTGGCAACTAAAGAGGGAGCTGTCATGTTAATGGGATTCCCACCTCTATCCTTCGGGAAAGCTTTTCTGGTTTGTTTTTTTTCGTTTTTACCCCAACAGTTATACAGAGTTATGTAACGATTAGCAAATGCACCCATAGGCCCTCCTGTTATTAAATAGTTCTCGTGTCAGGGGATGGAAAAATCCATCGCACTGCTGGGTGTTTGCAGGTGCTGGTCAGAGTTTGGGGATGTCTGGTTGTGCCAGTGACGCATCTTGGTGCATTTGGCATCTGGGTGAAGGTGGCACGGGAGCAGATTTTGCTGGGCAAAAGCTGCCGCCCCCTTCCAGCTCTCAGCAGGGAGAGCGGAGCCCTCAGCTGCCGCGGAGCAGGGCTGGGGGCTCACAGCCCGTGCCAGCGGGGTACCTGCACCCACAGCAGCAGCATGCTGCACTCCCCCACACTCCAACACCAGGAACAGGTTTACCGGGAAGATTTCAAAGGATTTAAAAGAAAACCAAGCGCACAGACTGGAACAGGGTTAGCTGTACCCAGGGACAAGTGAAGCAAGACACAATTCAGGCTAACGTGGTCCTCTCTCCTAAGGTCCACAAACTGGTCTGCATCGCAGCTGTGAACCGAGGAGAGCACCTGAGAAATCCTGAATTTTGTCTTCAGCCTGTTCATTTCAATGCACAAACCTTTTCTTACATGTCTCTCTTGATAAAAGTCACATCTCTCTATGGCTGAAGTGTTGTTTTTCCTTCCCTGCATCCTCTCAACTTGCCTTGTTACACATGTGAGCTGTTCGGGATCAAACGCACTTCCTGGCTTGAATAAAAAAAGAAATAATAAAGTAAAGCAGCAAGGACTAATCTAGAATGGTAATGTTGAAAATCAGGCAATAAAAATTTAAACTTCCAAGTAGCAAACTGAAGTCACTGCCATTCAATTAAAAACCACACAATGGCCAGTTCAGCCATCAGATCAGCGAGTGTGAGCAGGAATGCCGGGACTTGCGGAGCACTGCGGGGACTGAATGTGGAGCATCACACTGATGCTGAAAAGGAGTGGACAGACTGTGGCGGACAGTGTGGCAGGTCCTCTGTCCTGACATGGGCACAGGACAGGGGGATGCACATGCTGGCGGTGGGCTGGGGGCCCCCCCCGACACGGTGCTGGGCCATCACCCGCCTCAGGTGCCGGTGCTGCACGGCACCACAGCACGGCTGGGGCTGGCAGGCTGCGGCGGCGGGCAGAAACCAGTGGCTGAACCCAGCAGACACACTGAAAAGCTCCGAGGTCAAAATTCGTGGATTTGACAGGAAGACATCAAGGCCAAAACACGGCAAAGCTCCTGCAGGCACCGAGAGCCCCCAGGCGCAGGGCTGAGGCTGAAGGCAGGTTTCAGCACCGCGCTCCCCGCTCTGTGCGGCGCGGCACGTCGGGCTCACAAACGCCGCGGGGTTACTGAAGGGATACACACACCCAACACGTACTTCCAATGGGTGTATATTTTCATCAATATATTTTTATAGCTTACTGTAGTTAGATCAGAGAAGGAAGCATTTATGCACTGAGGACTTACATAACATTCTTCATCTTCAAAGTGCTTTACAAACATTAATTAATTCATTTATCCTCACAGCACTCCTACCAGGGAGATAAGTACTATTATTTTCCATTTCACAATGGAGAATCCAAAGCAGAAAACTTTTTTCTTTTTTTCCTGTGGTCAGTGAGCGAATCACAGGTAGACCTGCCAGAGGAGCAAGGGCCGCCAGCTTCTGAACGCGAGCCCCTCTCCCCAAACCTTTTTTAAAAGACTCCTGTTCTGCCAGAGTCATGGCACATATCGGGATACGCCTTGGGTTTTTCCTTCAGTACGAGATAATTACGGAACAATTCCCTCTCTGATCCCCAGCATGGCATGCTATTTTCTACCCCACTGTTGCTCTGCGAGCTGAACAATGGCTGTTCTATGCAGGGAACGGCGCTACAGACGCCCTGGATCAGAGGAGATCGGCTTAAAACAAGCCGTTGGCCTGCGTCCCGCCCCACAGACAAGGGGTCGGGCTGGGCGGCTGGGCTGCCAGCACCCGGCGTGGGGCAGCCTCAGGAACACCTGTTGGTAAATGGCGATGCTCCGGGCAGGGGCATCTGCTCGCTGAAGCCACTCACAACCAGCACACCTATCTAGAAATTTCATGTAGTAGGAAAATTGTTGTGGTTTCTGGTACTTGGTCTCAATCTTAAGCACATTCCTTTCACATTCGCACAGGAGGGGTGGCATAGTGCTCCTAGTCCACCTCTGCGTGCTGCTGTAAATAAACCCCTTTCCTGCCTGCTCCTTGCCAGTAAATGTCTGGCTGCTTCAAGTGGCAATAACAGTCACTGCGAGCTTGAAAGGTCCAGTTTCAAGGCGTCTCAAAAAATGAAACTGTGATGGGGTCTCATAGGGAAGCGTTCTGATTGGAGAACTTAAATCAACATTGGGGATGATGACAAACTGGAAAAGAAAATGCTAATTTTATAATTTCCAAGGAAGACATTTCACCTGTTACAATCCTCATTAGTGAAGACCTCGCCCACCCTGGGTTTTTCCTCACTAGCTTGTGTTTTGATAATAATAAAACTCCACAGAAACCAAAACCTTCTAGGTAATTTCCTAGCTCGGAGAAGATACATTCATTAGCAAAATAAACTGCGAAGTTAAGCCATGGCAGACTGCAGCCGACATGACCATGTCCTGCTGGGGAAAGGCTCGTACCTAGAGGTTGCTTCAGAACAACCAGAACAATTGTTTAGCGAGAAATGTTTTTTTGCATATGACTCATCAACCCTTGAAAACAGCATTTCTTATATAATACAAGTGCTGACACAGCCTTCACTTGAGTGGTGTGACTGCAGCTGTATAATTACAACTTTAGATTTGATGTTATGGACCTTAGGTTACGCTGTTCAGACAAATGCTCCATTGTATTACAGAGTTATTTTTTCCTTAGTCATATTGCCCACAGGACAATAAGGACTATAGTCACAGCTCACTGCATAGGAGTTTAGGCATGTAACAGCCAGGGGTATTACACAAAATGAGATTATACCCTATGGGGGTTAAATGGATTCATAATTGCCACTTTTTCTTGTCTTTTTTTTCCTTTGCTCCTATTTGATACTTTTTTGGAAGTGCTCTCCAAATAAAAGGAAGAACAATCTCGCACTGAGTCTGGATAAATGTTACAGTTGTCTCACAAATGCTGTATTATTTCTAGCCCTTCCAAAATAATATAATTGTCCTACTGCTGAACTACAGATTTTTCTCAGTATGACACAGAACACTAAAATGTCAGGTCCTGACTCATGGTGGAATAAATAAAAAGTACCGATATGCTATTCAAAACTGACAGCATTAATGAAGATGTGACACTGGGAGCCCTAGTCATGTTCTCCTTTAGCTCCCATTGCGCACTCAGCAGTGCGCCGAACAACTGGCCGCCTCCTGTGGGCCCCATCCTGGAAACACTTACCATAGACCTGAGTGACACTACTGGGACTGATGCGACTGGTTGCTTGTTATCCTATGCTTGCTTCACCCTGGGTGAACCGTACGCGCGTCTGAGGAGGAAGGCTAGTCTCAGGACACTTATCGCACGTTCTTCCCATGGGAAACAAAAAGGAGAGTTCAGCGCGATCTGCAGTATCGAAGACTGGGACTTAATGTAAGGCTAGGCAAAATGAACCAAGAAAGATCACTCATGGGCTGCGTGCTCCTGGTATTTCTCCGCTGGGATAGATGTTGTATATCCGTTACTCACTAAGGCTATATTTCCAGCTGTAGGACTGGATCCAAACACGTAGCTCATCCTGGCCAAGCACCCAGGCACTAATACACACACACTTAATCCATCCCACATTACCATTTTTAACCCAGTGGGCTCCATGAAAATTTCTGCTGGATTTCACCAGTGACGGGGGAAATAGGTCCCACATTACCAAGACATGTTCTGCAAAGGAGAAAACAAGTCTAACACCCCCCCTCATATACCTGCCTAACCATCCATGGCATCGTTCCAACGACAAACCACTCCTTCCTTGGGAGACTGCATTTTTAATCACTGTTCTTTACGTGGCCAACAAGTAGCTTTGCAGAGTTTGCCTCTCAAAGCTTTAAACAACTGTGGATTGCATGAGTGGTCTTCGGTGTACCAAAAGGTACAACAGTTTGTCAAAGATTTTTCTTGAATGAATTAACAAAATGACTCAAAACTGCACTAATGGTTAACAGCTTTTTTTTTTATTAGCAACACTGAGATAAGTTATTGAAGCATTTTAGTATTGTTTTACATTCCATTCAGAAGTGACCTAACTTGTAACTCCATATACATTTAAAGATATAGTTTGACACTTATTCAGAAAGCAACAATTATTAAAACTTACATACCTTCATTACCAGGAGACCTTAATATATTTTCTAATTACTTCCAACAATACTCTATTCCAAAGCACATGATAACCCACTAGAAGTTTACACATTTCACTTCAATCACAGGTTTTAAATTGTGGATGTCAGAGTGCTGTTCATTGAATTTTACTGTCTTTCTTGGTTAATATTGGAAAGCCTGGCACAATATATTAAGCTAGAAATATTGCTTAAAGAATACGAAAAAAAGATAACTACAGTATTTTTTCCTGCTAAAGCATTACAAAATACAGGACCATTAAAAACTCAAATAGAAATGACAATAAATAACCTTAAAAATGTTAAGAGAATTTTCACTCATACTAAAGTCCATTCCCTAAGCTTGCCAAACACATAAATAACAGAACATATTCAGGACCTCTATTTTTGTACTATTATGATGGTTTGTTATATATTGTGGATGTATTGTGTATACATATATTAATGCTTACACTTAAGGTATATATTTTTTCTTTGCTGAAACAATTAACAAGCCTCAGGTAATTATCCCTGGCACTACAAGTATCTAGGCAGTTGGGAGCAAACTTCAGAAATTCCAGATATGCAATACTGTGCATCACAAGATCATCTCCGCATAAAGATATTCTGAGTTCCTTAGATTACAAAGATGAATTTGGTTATTTATTTCCAAAAGCCTGTAACATAAAATTACAATTGCTGTCAAATTAATTGTTTAAAATTGGCCTCATAATAGGTATTAATTGTACACTTAGTTTTGACTTACAAGGATGCCTAAGTTGTTCGTGTTTATGAGTAGTTCTAGGAAACACTATACCTCAGACACAAGAATAGATACTCCTGAACCAAGAAACAAACCAGAGCATTGTCTCACTTTGGAAAGACCTGGAAACATCTCTATGCCTCTGCCTAATCCTAAATTATAATTTACATTTGACCTGGATATGACAAAACCAATAAGAATATATTGTTTGGGAGATGAAACTTAGAGTAAAATCATACAGCTCTAAGCTTACATCATTATTTTGTCTCTGCAAAGAAAAGAAAAGCCTTTCTGTGCTAGGGATTTGCCTTGGTGCGGCTGGCCACTGATGTCTGAAATCAAGGCACATACCAAGGCCTCCTTTTGCAAACACAATCCCCCTTTCAGATCTGGTGCTAGGAGGGACTGAATGCCTCCAGTTTCACTGGGAATAGAAGGTACTCAGCACTTAGCTGTATCAGATATTTTAGGGGTTAACGTCCAGAAACATAAATAGGATGGGAATGTTACACAGCAGTACAAAAAATGGTAAGAAATTAAAGTTCTCAACAGTAAACAAAACTGTGATACTGAACTTGTCACCTGACTGAGTTCTGATACAACAAAATACAATCAAATTAAATTACATTAATATAGCCACTAAATTAAAAGTCAAGCAAACATAGGACCTGATTCTGCAATCCTTAGTCATGTAAGTCATCAAGAATGAGGGATGCAAGATTGGGTCCTTTGCTTCTGCTTAGGAAGTCAATGTTGATTCAGACAGTATCTTTTCTAGCCAAAAATATGCAGCAAAAGGAAAGTAACATAAACAAGGCTAAATGTCAACAGTGTTTGCAGACTTACAGACACCATCCATTTGTTTGTACTGAAATGACTAGCGAACCATTTGGCAAATACAATGCTATTCACAGACCGGCCCTTTTATCCAGCAACACAAACTTCACCAGATCACTGGCATTCCCAGTTAATTAAAAAAAGGAAGCAAGCCATAGGAGTTTGGTTTGACAGTGCCATGCAAATGGCACTGTGACATCCAGAAGCGCAGCTGAAACCCAGGCGTGGGGCCGAGGTGCTGATCTCCCAAAAGCAGGCCTGGGACCTCCTAACGGAAACTAAAGAAACCTCTTCAAAATTACCGTAACGGGCTAAAGAAAAGTCTGCAGTAATATTTCCATATCATTTCGTTCTGCCTTGAAGGAAAAGAATATTCTGGTTACTACTTCAACTGCAGATCAGGACAAAATGTTGGGTTGCTTAAGTGCATTAGAAGATACTTTAAGTGGGTAGGAGTACTACAATTTGGTGCAGTAGGGTGACCTTCCATCGCTTCGTAGCTGTCCTAGAGCTTGGATATATCAGGCCTTTCATATCTGTCTGATGCAGATTTTATCACTGAAAAGAGCCGCAATAAGGATTGAAGTGAAGCCACCACAAACAATTAAAAATATTTTTCTGTATTTTATATGTTGGTGGTAGTTCTGAAGGGGTTAACATTATAATCTTTTTGGTTTTGACACCTGTGGCAATAAGCAATTTACAACGACTAAATTCACTATTTAAACATTGGGGTAGAGCACTGTAATTATGTGACAATAAAGCTGTAATAATCTGCCACAATCGATCTTCCCCTTGCCCAGCCCTCTTCTCTGTGCTGCAGTTCCACACTTGGAAGGTATTTCAGAAAGTTACAATGCTGAACATTTTAATAATTCTGTGCAATGTTGAACACTTTCTGCTCCAAAGGAAACTGAAAGTGCTCAGCCCTTTGCAGGATCAGAACTCCAAAGCTGCAACCATACATCAGAAGGGCCCTGCCTTGTTTTCATACACTGAAAGAAGTGACAATGGGGTGGAGCCTAAGCAGAAGAAAGCAGGGCTAATTGCAGAGGAAAGCAAGCATAAATGGAAACAAATTAGATTTATAGAGACGACATGGAACTAATACTTCTAATACATTCAGTGTGGGTTCAATAGCACTAACCCATTTAGCAAGCAGCTAATGCCCACGACTATCTCTGGCCAATAGTTCTGTAGCCCACCAGCTCTTCTTTGAAAGCCTAAGTATCTCCCAAGCAGAAAATGCAAGTAGGGAAATTTTACCATCTTAGACAAAAAGCAGAAAAATTTAAAGGGGAGGAGAGAGAGAAAGGAAAGGGTCTTGTCATAAATAAATGCTGTGCAAATCACTTGTAAATTAACGACTTGGAACAAGAGGTAGACCATTATTGCTCTACAACTACGTGTATATTGGAAGACAAGCAGAGAAAGAGAAGAGCATAAATGGAAAGGAAAACAGATCTTTCAAAACTTAAATACAAAGCAGGTCTAGAACCTCCAAGCATAACTTCTCGAATGAGAAAGCGCTGCGAAAGCAGAGTACACGGGTACTCCAGACAGCTACCAAGCCTTCAGCCTGCACTCCACTCTGGGCTACTGGCTGCCAAGCAGCAAGAAAAGGCAAGTCGTCTTCTTAGAAACTGCATGGTAGCAAAGATTAACAAGATTGGCCCCTAGCTATAGTCACTGGAAACACAGAAACCAAGTACAGGTTAGGAGTAACTCTAAATTCATCACAGGTATTTTCTTCTTTCTTTCTCTTCTTTCCTATTCTGCTACGTATGTAAAGGAGAAACATTACAAAAATATGTGATTTTTCTCAGCAGCATTTTGACATGGAAATTTCTGTATTATGCAGTAATTATGATTCCTTCCTAATTGTGTCTTTCATCCTGACAGCCTGAAGCATGATAGGAGCATATCTGAATTATGTGTACAACATCAGCCTCTCTCATTCTACACATAGGGAAACTGAGGACTGCTACCCCCATGTGCAGTGACTTTCCAAAACAACAATGTGAGTTGGTGGCATTCTCTTCTAGAAATAAAACCCTTTTTGGGCCAAGATTTGTACTTAAAAAATGACCCATTACCTTAAGGTAGAATCTTCCAAGTAAAAATGATCCACAGGGATCACTGAAAATCCCAGCTTGTTTTTATGCAGCCAGATATTTAACTTCATTAGAATGGCCAATCAAAGATGCAATCTCAGCTAACTGAAGCTGAGATATTTTATTTCAATTTTATTTCCACTGTATTCTGACTGTGGAAAGAGCACCACACCTTGCTGTCTGGATTGTGCAAGGAGTGTATCAAGTGCATCAGTGTTCTCTCTTGAGATGTCAACAACTGACACATCATTGGCTGTAAAAAGAAAGGCAAATGCACGGAGAGTCTCCCAAAATACAAAGGAACATGAGAATCATGCCCTGGAATTGGGTGCTGGAGATGGGCCTCAGGTTTTCTGATCTTTCAGGCAGTAGGAGAGACAAAGGGAACCATGACTAAGGTCATGGGCTTTGTAGAAGAGGGAAGGAAGGCTAATAAATGAACAGGGTGCTCCTGATGGCTAATCTGCAAGTGCAGAAACATCAGGTGAGATTCCCCGCACTAGCATGCACAGATGGAGTGTGATTTCACAGTACAAAATGTCACTGAGAAAATGAAAACTCCCCAAAACCACTACTTTTGAGTGGGCGGTGTCCAAGCCAACCAAATAAAAAAGAAATACTGACACGGGGCTTGTTCATACTCATCCACTTTTGCTGTGAGATATTGAGAAAAATGAAACAATATATTTAAATAGTCACCATTAAAACTTACATTCTGCAAACACTCAATAGAATGTCAGTAAAGAATTTTAAAAAGCTATTTTTGGAAGGGGGAGAAAGGAGGATTCGCACTGCATTTTCCATTAAAAAATAGCTTCAAAAGTAGAACAGACAAGCTTCTGTTGTTTGTTTGTTTTTTTTTTTCCTTCATACTTCAAGTCAAATCCATTATCACTGGGCAGAGCTTGTGAAAGGGATATGGTCTTTAAAATCATATAAACTCAAGCCATCATAAAATGTCTGTTGATTGGAAGATGAAATAAAAAGCTAATGGAAGTAACATGACCTCATTTCAATAATAATGTTAGAGGGTTTTTTTTTTGTTTTGTTTTACAAATCTTCTGTCTGGGAAAAAGTATAAAGATATTTCGTACAAAGCAGCTAATCCTAGTTTTCCAATTCTTTTACTTGTTTGTTTAGCACGTCATTTCTCTGCTGTATCATTTTCTGTAATTGATTGATTGTACTCCATAAACCGAGAGAAAAAAAAATCAGGTGGGATTTTACCAGCTGCAACTTAAATCAACTATCAACTATTTTTGAAATATCAGTAATGTAACTGCTGATTTTGAAGAATCTGGACATATTTCCAATTATTTGAACTAGTTCTTAGTGCACTGAGACACAGAAGTTTACAAGTAAGGCTATGCAGATTCTTGGGCTTGTGATTCAGTTCAAGTAACAAAAATATTGTGAACCCAAAATACTCTAAGAATACAAGTGTGATAAACTTTGGGGTGAGAAATCAGGCTTTTTTTATCAGACCAACTAATACAGTTGGAAAAGCAGCTAGGAGCCTGAAAAAGGGGTGACATCTTTAAGCACACACACTAGGCTAGTCAAGTCAAAGCTCCCACTAACCTTAAGTTAACCAGGGTAACCACCCTTAAGTGTTTGCAGATTTAGGGTTTAATTTTAAATTGTCAGGCTTTATAATTGTTGATCACCTTTTCTTCTTTTAACCTGAATACATTTTACTATGCATGTTCAGCTCTGACAATGAGTTTTCTGAGTAGTTTGAAGGTTAAGTGAAATGTGTGTTACTGAAGTTTTTGTGTCCTTTGCTGACTTTGCTTTTTAAAGTGATACTGTTTTTAAAAGGATTTACACTCTAAAATCTCTTTCAGACAAGAACTATGCTGACAAAATAGGAGCTAAATCAAAAAATCCTCAATCTCCTTTGTTCCAAATAGCATTAACTTTCATTTTTGTCAAATTTGCTGTGTGTGATATGAGGAAGTAAAACTGCAGTTTTAATAAAGGTAAAAGGTGGTTTTATTTGTTTGGTGTGTTGCTGTTTTTTTAATTACCTGGAGGCATATTCTTAATTAGGCAAATCACAATTTGTACAACTGCTAGTTAGAATAGTGAAAATGGTCAAGGGCAACTACTGTATGGGTGCCATTGAAACAAATCAGAAAAATGTAATTAAAAAAGGGGGGAGGGAAAGTAAAGAAAATAGAAAGGCCCTTCACCACAGGCAGACGCATTCCCTCCACTTGGCCTTTGATTTCATTAATACTGTGGTAATTCAATGCACCCAAAAAAAAAAAAAGAAAGAAAAAGAGAGAAAGCAAGGTTTGCTTGGCAAAGCATCCAGTGTTTTTCTTGGGTTCTTACTTATATCAAAATACTGAAAAGTTTGCAAGTTACCATGTAAATTTTTTTAAAACTTTTTCCTCCTTTAAGTATGCTAAAGCAGTACGTATCCCCTTCAGATGCCACTAGCACAGACAGATCGTCTATATTGCTGCTACTCTAGCTTAAAAAGCAAATTCTTTCTAAAATCCTGTGTAAGTATATGCATGCAGCACTGCTGATTTCAATGGAGTAGACCACATATAAGACTAGAATTTGGCCCACAGGGTTTAACATTTAAAAAATGTATTACTAACAAACATGACTAAGTATATTTAAAGAGCAGCTTCATGATTCTGCACAAGTGTTTTCTGAAATGGTCTAAAAGAAGGTCTAAAACTTACCACACAAGTCAGGTCTCTTGATACATCCACTAGTTGCTGTGCTACTTGCAAGTCCATTAAAGGCTGCTAAGCCATCAGAGCTGTAAGCTCTTAGGACTGACAGCATGTTCATCTGCTTCTCCAGGACCTGTGGACCCTGAACTTGTTCAGGTTTCATCACTCCATGTGCAGTTTCATGGGAGGACAGAAGATTCTGACTGTGCCACTGCTTTTCTGACGCTTGCGGCAGTGGTGATACGAGCCCTTGTGTCGGTTGCGAGGTGACTGCACTTTGTATATTGTCGCCTCCTTCACTGTTTTCTTTATTTAGGGCAGATAACTGCTTACTCATAATATCTGGTTCTGTGTCAATATCCTCATCTTCAATGTTCTCTTCCTTGGAAGATTCCATATCCTCAGATGAAGCTATGTCAGAAAGGTCATCAGTAGCACTTTTATTTACAGAGTCAGAGAGCAGAATATTTGGGTCATCTTCGGATTGTGTTTTTAGTTCGGATTCATTACTGGTGCAAGAATTTTGTGTTCCGGTGCCAATAACACCAGGATAAACACCAAACTGCTTATAGAAGTCTGCTGTAAAATTACAAAAAGTGGATTCCACATGGCTGGGCCAGGCAGCGCTCTTTTGCTCTCCCAGGGTCTCTTTATTTTGTCCTTGGGTCATTTTCTCAGAAGCTGAGTCCAGCTGGCTCAGTATGTTTGAAACTACTGCCTCCTTGCTGGACTGCACAGAAGAGGGGAGCAAGCTCACTTTATTAACCGAGGCAGAAGCTTCTCTAGATTGGTCTTTGTTGTTCCCTATGATGTTCTCTTTACGTTTAGCCTTGCCCAAGTGATTGGCCTGGAGGTGCAGAGCCATTAGTTCCATAGATGAAGTTGTAAAGGAACAAAACAAGCAGCCATGCCAAGCAATATTGTCTTGCACAGTAACAGATGAACCTGGGAGCGAGGCTGCATCTGGCCGTACGGATAAGTCAAGAGGTTCGTATTGTGACTTTTCTGTTTTTCGCTGTGAGGACTTGCTGTTTATCTTTTCCTCACCACCATCTGAGCCCAGAGCTTTTGCTGAAAGTGGATCTGATAGAACTTTATCCTTCATTTCTTTTTCTTTCTTCAAAGAACTTAGGACAAAGCTGTCCATGAAAGCTTGCAAAGACCCTTGAAAGTTCACACCATTCCCAACCATGTTCTGGTAAGCACGGCCAAGTTCAGAGAAGTGTGTTCCTTTGGAAGATATGTCTGAACCCTTCATATTTTCTGAAGACCCTTCAGAAGACATGCCAGCTGCTTGTCCTTGCTGATCTCCAGAAGACAGAATTCCTGACGTCCACTGCTGCGAGACCATGCCACTTCGGAAATCGATACCAGGAAGCCCCTTGAAGGCTCCTCTCAATATATCTGGTCTAATAAACACAGAACTTTTACTTGATGTCTCGTCTTTGTGTTCTTGACTTGTAGTCTGCCCAGAGAGTGGTCCTGCTCCATTCTGTCGCTCCCGATGGTGCCGTTCCAAATGGTATTTGAGGGACGCAGACTGAGTACCAGCATAATCACAATGTGGACACTTGTAAGGCTTCTCACCTATAGGTATGGATAAAGAGAAAAGTATAAAGAAAGTTAACTGTACTTTGGCGTACGAATGAGTGAAGAAAAAAAAATCAACATTAGCTGTTTGAAAACAAGATCATCTTAGGGCTAATAATTCATTTAAAAAACATAAATGCCTTTAATTGAAGACTAATTTATAAACCGAGTACTTCTAAAATGGGTTTCCAGAATGTGGGGCTATTCAGGAATGACATGGTATCTACACACAATTAGCCATCTTTTTCTTAATCTAACATGTAGAAAACTGTTGTAGAATTAAAAGCTATGATTATGAAAATGAAGCATAACAATTTCAACCACAGTAATCATTAAAAGTACAAGTTTTAAAAAAAGAGAGACAAAGAATGTAACAAATGGATGGCTGCAATGGATGGCTGCAATATTTTGTGTATACAATTGGTCTAAAATTTGTTTAAATTATACACATGGAAACCATTTTTAAACTTAAAAATTTTAGGGCACTGTTACGCAAGACTGAAATGAATGATTTAAGTCTTGCTCTGCAGTAAATCATGGATATAATTAGCAAATGGCATACTGCACAAGTAATTTATCATTATTTGGAGGGCACCATTCCAGAAGGATTCAAAGATCTGCAGACCTACTGCATTGTTTCTAAATAAAGAACTATAAATACAGATTCTATAAAATATTAATATCATTACACATTATGATTGCAGCATGTAAGAACATATAGTTAAAATAAAAAGTAGTCAATAAAATAAAAAGAAATCGAGTAATAAAGAAGTACAAAATATATTTAGTTTTTGTGTTTGAAATTAGCATTATCTACTGGTTTTTGCAGTCCTTTAAATTTGTACTAATGGCATATCTAACGCTCAGGTAGTAAAACGTGTAATTTACCTACCATAAGAGCTTTTCTAGGATTAGCTTTCATAGAGTTTTAAAACATCTAAGATGATTTTCATGAATTAAATACATGAGTCCCACACTAAACTTTTATTGTTCTACCTTTACTTTAAAAGAGGTAGAAAATATTACACGTATAATAAATATTCACATACAATCATAAAGATATATCCAAAAAGAATGTACATTAAGCAAATGTGCATCTAAAATTTACAGAGCACTTGCTAGCAATGCAGAGTTCTTTCTAAAGCAAGAAGCACGGAACTCTTCGCTAAAAGTGACAGGAATCTGAAAAACCTGCAAGCTGTCAATTGGCAATTCTTTCTATGAGAGAGCTCAACAAGAAGAAACTATTTTCTCTACGTAGCTTGTTTTCCGAAGTGATCCAAAAGACAAAGGCAAGCCTTCTCCAAATGGTATAATGGAAATATTTGTTTTGAAAACTTCTTCCACTTAGTTAAAATGCTATATAATATTATGTAGTTTACCAAACGAGCTGAAAAGTTACCCATTTTAAATAACCTCAAAATCTCTTAAAACAATACTGAAAGGCTTTCGAACTTCTGTTATTTAAGCTACAGGCTCAAATGACAGGCTGCGAAATACTTGGGAAGCTGCTCCTCTGACTGATCGCAGGGATTTACTAATGAGATACAACACCAGAACACGCAAATGACCGTACAGCACTGCGTGAGCAGGCTTACTGACCATGAAGAGTAGCTGGATACGAGCGGCAATTCAGAAGGGGTTGAAGTAAATTACAAACAGTGGAAATTCTAAATCCATAACATAAGCCTAAAGCTAAATGGTGAGACATGAGAGCTTTACATCAACCACATTAATAGACCTTTTTAGAAGAGAAAAGTGCAGCACCTCAAACAAGAAGTGTTCAGCAGAGGAGGAGGTAGTAATTAGCATGGTTCGTGCTCTAGGCCTGGGTCCACACAGCTTAACAGAAGAAATCAGATTTAAACTTTTCAGTGCAACTTCTGAGTCTTCTACAATCACCTAATTAAGTTCTGGCGCGCCACCAAGAAGTAGGGGCTGCGCTTCAGTGGGAATTGTGCAAAAGCAAACAGTTCTTACTGACGTGCAAGAGCCACTAAGCTGAGACGGATCACTTCTGCCTGGGCTTCCCTGGTCTCAGGTGAGAGGCTGAGCACACCCCACCCCGTGGCAGGCGTTCCAGGGTAGGGACAAGGGGACAGAAGACACTGGCTGTCTATTTGTTTGCATTTCTGCAGGGCTGTCTGGGAGTGTGCAAACTCTGACAGCTGTGCTGCCAGTCAGAACATGGACAAATATTAATGCGGTTTTTACAGCACATACATACTGCAGTATTTTTGAGGTGTTTTTTGTTATTCTGATGTTTGTCCCACCAGTTACTGTCAACAGTCGCTAGTGACCTCTGACACAACTTAGGTATTTCAAGTGTCGCCTAAGAAGTAATCAGACTGGTGAAAAACATGTACCAGACCTTATAAGGTCAAATGCTCTCACTTTTGAGTTTTCACTCCTCTTAATGGAAAAGCTCTTCCTCAGCATCCCCTAATGCCTTTACAGAAATCTTTAACACAATTATATTGAGCGCTTCCTTTTATTCTAATGATAGTTAAGTGTGTATTTGCATTGCACATCAAGTGACATCACTAAAAAGTGTGTCCCGGCATTGCAGGCGGAATGTCAACCTTTGGATAACTGCTCCTGCAGCGAGGAGGAGAAGTTTGCAACATAGGCCGCACTGACGTGGCTAAAAGCATGCAGGAGCTGTTCAAAGCAGTAAGTATATGTAAAAATGAGTGTGTGTTAAAATACGCTAACTAGAGAAAATACTAGTAGTATTTTGGACTTTTAAAGTACCTTCAGCCTAAAACAGTGGGCACAACAACATACTCTTATTCTGAATTGCTAAGCCTTGAAGTCATTACGCTTTCTGCTCAAAGGCCTCTCCACTGAATGAGCTTCCCTTCAGCACAGGAGATCTGGACACAGCTCGCCACCAACATCACAAGCGTTGGACTGAAAGAAGACACTGACTGAGACAGCGTGATAAAAAGTTCAAACCTCTCCCAGCCTTGGTACACTGTCTCTGTGGTGCTCCCACCTCTTGCACAGCTAGAAAGAAGATCTAAACCTGAAGGTCTGAAATTGGACTTGACATGTAGCAACACACTGTGCCACCTTTACGATACAGGACTGGCCAAGTAACACCGTTCAAAGGGAACTATGCAAAACCTATCTCTTTTATTTTAGATACAAATATTGGCAGTGATTAGTTTACTTCAAAGCAATCTTTGCTGCTATTTCAAGGGCAGGCACTGGGAGAAGGGAGTAGGATGGAGTAAATAACCTTTAAATCTTTTAAATTTAGTGTACCAGTATTTCCTAAATTCAGTAATTATGCAGACATTCAGATGCTATTTCCTCCATTCAAATGAACAACCAGCTACGCCCCATGTAAGCCCCTGTACAAACGACAAAAGATAGTTATAAGCTGCTGTGGCAAAAAGCCCAACCTAACCAAAACGCACGCTAGGTTCAATGGAAAACCCAAGGGACCCCTAATTTCCAGGACTCTATCAGCAGCTGCAATAGTGTATGTCCAAAGAATACTACAGTGGACAACAGAGGTAGGCTATGGTTCTTGTTAGAAGACAACTAGTTTGTATCTCATACTTTGAGGAAAGGGTTCAGAGAATTCATTCTAGTGTAATGACTACCCTGTTAATATTGCCAAGAGCAGTGTCTGGATGCGTTATTTAACACTTAATATCAGTTCACATAAATTAATGTTGCCATGTAGGAGTGAGGGAACATGACTTTTTCAAAATAGTTTTCTGCATTTCATATCCAAGAGCCATTTTTCATTGTTCACAAAGGCAATGACCATCCTGATCTCGCTAATTCTCTGGCCCTGTTTGCATCCTTGTAAACCTTTTCAAAATGGAGTATACAGAGCAAATATTCCAATGTGTACAGTAAAAAAAGTCCCAATCTTATAGAGAATAACTTATCTGGGCAACATAATCATAGTTCTGATCTATCCACTGCTCTGGTTTACAAGGCACAAGGCATCTCACAAGAACTATTTTTTATCAGGATACAGTAAAACAATATAAATTCAATGCTGCTTGTAAAATCTGCACAAAAGCTTGGTAGATAACTGGAAACACACATGTTGCCCAGCAGAAACAGGTCTATTTGTATAATAGGTTGTATAAACAACACAGATGTATAAACTACGCAAGCTACCACCAGCCCCGCTCAAAACACAATCTGATCATACTGGTCACAGGAATTATCTGCTACGGGCTGTACAAGGAGACCACAGCCAGATTATAAATACATTTACAGATTTTAAGGCCAGAAGGAACAATTATGATCATGTAGTCTGATCTGCTGTACCACACAGGCCAAAGACCCTCACGTGACATTTTCTGCATCAAATCATAACTACAATTTTAAACAAAAAATACTTCTTTCAGTTTAACCATACTCTGTTTCAACCACAGCAATGAAGATGAATCCAACATGTCCCTAGGTAAACTGTTTGACTGGTGAAGTATTTTCACTACTCAAAATGTGTGCCTTATTTCTAGCTTGAATTTGTCCACAGTCTGCTCCTACTACTGAACTTTATTAGATTAAACAGATTTTTTTAATAAAAAACCCTGTTTCCTAAGGACGGTACTTATGGACGGTAAACCAGTCACCTCTTCACCTTCTCTTGCTCGAGTGGAACACCCTTCCCAATTTTTCAATGTCCTTTCAAATTATGGGTAGCCACTAAAGCTCTGATGAAATTTCAACTTGATAATATGCTTATACAGTCCAAGACTCTGTTTACATCCATAGCTATAGCAATCAACTTGCAGCTCATATTCTGTTGCTTCTCTACCATAATCCCAGGCCCAGTTCATCAACACCTCTAGTATTTGTTCCTTTACATTTTGCTGATTTAAAATTCATATTGTGGAAAAGAGCCCACTTGACTAAGTGACTAATCAGTGCCTCCCCATGATTTTTAGTATCTTACCATTTTTGTGCCACTGGTAAATTTTATCAACAGTGATTTTATATACTCTTCCAAATAATGATGAAATACCAAATAGATGGAGCTGAAAGCACTGCTGTGGAACTGCCAGTTTATGTGTCACTTCATCTCTATATACTGGGGTGTTTTTTTTTGGGGGGGGGGGAACTGTCACATAGAACAAGCTACTTTCACAAGCCTTGATAGAAAGTGAGAAACCTGATAGAACTTACTTTCATAAAATGAAATTGAATTAACTATGCTACCATTTCTTAATAGTTAAATATTCATTCTGTAATTTTACCCAAAATTTTCATCAGGGTAGTCAATTTATAATTTCAAGGTCTTAATACTGTTTCTTTTTAGAAATACTAGAATAGCCAGAGCTTTTTAACTACTACACGTGCTCTGGAACTTGCTCCATGTTCCAAGACCTGTTTTTTTAAATGAACTTTAATGATTTGGAGAGCTCTTCAGCCAGGGCTTTTAAGACCTTATCTATAAGTCTCATTCATTCTACAAAAATATTAAAATGTAGTGGGCTACAGCATAACTGCCTCATTACTTACTGGAAGAACTTTGGAAAATCCTTTTAAAAAACATCACGCTTCTTTCAGAGAACAGAGCAGAAGAGTATATAGTCTTCTATACCATGTTTCATAATTTTTTATCCATTCTTGACCAGCATTAGCAAGATATCCGTTGTTAAACCTGCCAGATCTACAGAATTTTACCCTGTTCTCCACAACCTTAATAGCCACATACATATTTTTACTATTACTTATAGTTTCCCTTAACAAATCTCTGTACTTCTTAAATATCTATTTATATTTAGTGCTGTGGGCTTCTTTATTCTTTTTTCGTACTTAACATGCAGCTTCTTAAAAATCTGTACTGCACTCTACTCCCCTTCCCCACTTAATGCTCCCCCTCCTTTTTGAATAGGATTTCTTAAGGAGTTCATGGAGTATGCGCCTCTGTTCCTCGTCATGCTGCTCTTCAGGATGGTGAGGGCTGTGCATCAGTACAAGAACCCCAGAACCTAAAGCTCTGGCAGCCACCAGTGGGTTTTTGACAATCACTCAGGGACAATGAGAGTTGCAATTTGATCCTATACATTTGTCCTGGGTTTGGCCAGGACAGGGTTAATTTTCACCGGACTCCAGGAAGGGGCACAGCCGGGGGGTGGGGGCTGACCCCACCTGGCCAAACAGAGCCCGGTATTCCATACCGTGTGACGTCACGCTGCGTTCCGGTGGGGGGGGGGGGGCGGCGCGGCGGGAACGCACTCGCGGCTTGGGGGGGCGCGGCGCTGGTCCTGTTTCGGGAGAGCGGCTGTTGTATGGTTCGTGGTTGTGTTTTCTCCTTATTTGTATCGTTGTTGTTCCTGTTTTCCCTCTGTTTGCTGTTCTGTTAAACTGCCCTTATCCCGACCCACCAGTTTCTGCCTCTTTCTTTCCATTCTCCTCCGCACGCCGGCGGGGGGAGGGGCGGCCGCGTGGCGCTTTTGTTGCCGGCGGAAGCCGAAACCAAAACAACATTTCTAACAAGCCATGGTTTTCTTTCATGCAAAGCAAATTAAATTAAACATCTTACAATTCCAGAGAATACTGCTTAATGAAAATATTGAAAACATTTTCTAGCATTTTTTATTTTACCATTGAAACAGTTATTGATAACCTATTTTATCCATTGTGCAGTAGATATTTTAGAAATGAATTGCTGTATGGTTTAATTAGTTCATTATTATGCCTATTCTTACACGGTAATTTCTTTTATCATTCTAATCATTCACTTCACACTTTTTAAACCAAATGGAATATCAAAGGTTCTGTAGGATTATTTTTGGATCCTGCATATGTTCCACCACACAATTAATCTGTTTGTCAGAAACACTAGTTAACTACTTCTCTTTACTACTTTACTACTGATTTTTCTCTATTATATAAGATGAAACTACGCTTACCCTGTAAAAGGACAGACTTCTGATGCCTTTGACTCAGTTTAATAAAGATTTTTCAAGTGTGCACTACGTATTACAATAAAATATTTTAATTTTTATAAAGTTTTATAATTGAATATTTCCATTTATTTATATCTCATCTGCAGTATTTATTTAGTCTAATCTTTACTTAGTTAAAACACAGAGAGATAAATATGGTTGTTCCTTTGCAGGGAAGATTCAGTACATTAATATAAACTGTACACTAATTCCCCCAAAGCATATATATATATGTTGTAAACCTGAAGACGTTTTACACAGCTGCTTATTGCTAAACAGTGCCTTGTCCAGAAGGGGACAATCTGTGTCTCTAATTGCTGTCACTGAAGCTGAGATTCATTATGTGACTTTCCCATTAAAATGTGAGCATTAATTTGTATAATGAAATATCACCCACTGCAGTGTTCATTAGCCATGCCCTACTGTATACTGCACATTGTTAGCTACCTAGAAACTGTAGTTAATTTCACTAATGGATATTTCCCTACTTAGTGTTTGGTAGGAAATTTATATTGTAACATTACCTCTTAAACTTTTAAGAAAATTTAAATTCAATCAATTATTTTCAACAAAAGTTTGGGATGTCATTAAGACAGGAAAAAAGGCATGCTGTACAATGTTAAAGATGGGAAATCTGGAGAAATCTAGAGAAATGAAGAGTTCTTTCAGTTCATCTTAGAAATGTAAGAATAAAGGATGTTCAATACCAAAATTGTCTCCTCTTGGAGCACACATACCCATTTTCCTTAATTATTCATATTGCTCATCCCACTACAAGCGCCTTCAGAGAATGGCAACAGGCAGTCTTTTTTTAGGAAGAAAATGTGAATTGAATTCATTTAAAACAGCACCATTTTACTGTATTTTATCAGTTCATCTACGCAAGTTTTAAAATTGGCTAGTCACATTTCCAAGGGAAAATGCAGTGACACTGTAACTGTATATAATACATCTAATACATGTAAGACGTGTGTCGTACATATCGCAACATACTCTGAAGTCAATGGACACAGCCTTCACAAGTTTTTTCTTCCTATTCCTCTATTTTTTAGGTTTCTTCTGTTTAGCACAACCCAAACCTTCTTCAGGGCTCTACTTTGCTCATGCCCATTACTCTTTTATCATTACTCAGGGGATTTAACTGTGCCAGTCACACTGGGAACAAACCTGACTATACAAGCCCAAACTGGTCTACATCAGTAGCTTCTGAATGCTAATGAATGTTCAAAGAGGTGCTAGAGCTAATCTGAAGACTGGCCCCTATATAATAAGTCGCTTGTCAAAGGTACAATACATGAATTTTTTTTTTATTTTTTTTTTTACACTTAGCTGCTTCTGTGTGGTTCAAAGGCCTAGCTATCTGAAGTAAAACCACACCTGTCTATTTTATTTCAATGGGAAATGAGAGTGCTCAAGAACATAAAGAAGATGCTCAGCTCCTTGAATGAAAGAACCTTAAATTGCCGCCTCCAGAGGGGAAAAACGGAAACTCTGGAAGCTTCTGCACATGGCACATTATGGGCCTGAGACACTAAGTTTTCTTTGTCACAAAATCCAAGCAGCTCTAAGTCTTCTGTGTTATAACCTTCTCAGCTGTACTACATATTATTTCATAAGCAGAAAGCTGAATCACAAAGTAGTCAGTCCACCTGCATGCCTCCTGTGCACTTTGCCCTGGTTTCTGCAACACTTCACACAGTGAGTTTGTGTGAGTTGAAGCAGGTAGGTCTGAAGAAGCAGGACCAGACAGCCCAGCCCTATTCACCCATCAACATACAGAAGTCATCTAGGAGAGCTACAGGAGTTCTGTCTGTCCTCTCTAAGCCACGTGGCTCTGGAGCATTTTGCCCTGGGAGTCCTTGCTCTCTTCTCTTGGGGTCGTACTAAGGAACTGTCTTGTCCTGCAGCTGTTTTTAGAGCAAGAGGAGAAACCCTGATTTCACATAATCAAGCCCTTTTCTTCTCATCATATGGGATCAATCAGAAATCATATCTTACTATCTTCCCCATGAAGCTCTTCCTAGCTGAATATCATTGAATTAGGTAAGAAGAAAAACCCTCTACAATTGTGTGTTGGGACTCAGCTAAGCATGTTAAATAAAACCTTGATTTTTTTTTTTTTTCCTTCAGAAGCTTATTGTATGATAGCAAACTACACAGAAACTGAGACTTCGTGTGGAGAAGGTTGCAACCATGAAATATCCAAGGGAAATAGAAGCAACACAACCCACTAGCTAATTCTTGTCAAACAGAGGACAGCTTCCTCCCCTTGTGGAGGATTAAACGGCTTCTGCAGCTTTTTTTGGGCCAGCCGCCACAGAAGCACCTCCTGGCTGGATCAGACTTTGGGTCTTGTCTTGGCACATGTACCAAACCAACCTACTCGTGTGCCTCCAAACACAGATGTTCGAAGGAACCTGACTTCTGCTGAACTGCTTGAGCTCATCTCTAACAAACAGGTGCTGTGAGAACAAGAACAGTAATTGAGTTAATGTAGTGGAGAAGCACAGTAAAGTGTTTTTTATCAGTCAGTTATATGATCCAGGCATATAATAAAGACAGAGTGTGACAAAAGGCAAGAAACTGTCCCTGATAAGTATAAACCAACCAATAGTTGTTTAATAACTGGTATCTATTACATCATTTCCATTTACTGCAAAGCAACTTAATTTTTATTTAATAACTCTAGTAATTTGCCCATTTACATTTTTATAATATTTCTTAGGATTATTTCCGATATGTAAAACATTTCTCCATTTAAACATACTCTTGTCATTATTTACAAATACTTTGTTCTCAACCTAATGGAAATTGATCTTTATCTACTTTAAAATTACAATAATTTTAAAATATATTGCAAATGTTGTTTCAACAGTCTGTATGATGTTTTCTTTTTGTTGTCGTTTTATACATGTTTTAGTTTTTCTTGTTTAATTTTGTTTAGTCCATTTTTATATGCAAGTTTTATGGAATATTTCCATTGCAATTAATTTCTTTTCATTAGTTCTAAGCCACAAATACCAAATTTGTAATCACTGCCAGCTTTAAAACAAGAACAAAATGACCACTATATAATCAAGCAAAAAAAAGACATGGGTACCCTAAGGTTATTTTAAAGAATTTTTCTTTGCATCTCCGTTTGTAAAAATGTCAAACTGTTTAAACCTTGCCATTACAAGATTGTTTCCCAATAAAATAACTACCATTTATTTACTTTTACTACATTAGAGAGCACACAAATAGGGCTTTCACTGTGTTTCTTTTTTTTTTCCCCCAAAGTCCAACACGTGGAAAAGAATATTCCTGCCAATCCGACAAAACCAGAGTGCCAAATTTTAAAATTCAGATCAAACCAGTGTAGTATACTCCTACTCCACAATCCCAAGAAAGAAGAATACAATGAACAAACTTTCCCATCTCAACAATGACATTTTTTTCTTTAAATGATTTTCAGCCTTCATTTTCAAGTTTTCAAAGTCAACCCTCACATTTGCAAACCCAACATTAAGTATTAGGTCCACACAAGCATACAGGAGAAACATGACTGCTGATTTTGGGAAGGGAGGAAAATACTGCTTATCTGGTAATTCAGTGAAATAAAAACTATCAGTGAAGATTTTCAAGTAGGAGGTACAATTGCAAAGTATTTATTAATGCAATTTATTTTACCTATCAATTAGAAAAGTAGCAGTAAAATTCCTAAATTCATTTAAAATGATTTTTAAAAGACAATAACTCCACAATTACAGTGCCCACTATGTTTACAAAGAGAAGTATCCTAAATCTCCAGTTTTGCACATTCTCCCAAAGCCTACTACGATACCTCAGACTTGGAAGAGAACAGTATCACATTAGCCATATACAGAATTTCTAGTGATATCAACAGGCCCTGAGGATATTACCATTGTATGTCAGGTTTTAATTATGCATAAAGTAAGTCTTCTTAAACATATACTGTTTCTCTACGTGAACCTTACCACGTACATACGTACTTTGAAGCAAACGAGGTATTATAATTTAAATAGAGCAGTTATAGTTTACTAGAATCAAGAGTAGTCCACCCAGTTAGTGACATACCAAAATGAAGCGAGAATCCAGACCAGTAGTAAGTCTCTGTAGGGTAGAAATGCTGTGATTGTTATTAAAATAAAACATGGGAAGTTCTACCATGGTGCGAAACATGGTAAATTTTGCTGCTTACAAGTACCAAGTCAGGTGAGTTCTATTGAAAAAAATGCAGATCCATGAAGCTGATGTATTCCTATGAACAGTGAGAGGTTAAAAATGAGCATGCTAAATGGAACAAAAATAGTAGCTCTGAGAAAAACATACAGAATCCCTAAACAGATGCTAAGCAAGGCCTTTGAAGCAGTTAGCATAACTATGTCTGAAACCAATAGGCTTATGCCTATTGAAGGACAAGGGTAATTGAAGGAAACAGTGATGAAGCAGGGAAGGAGACAGAAATAACCTCAGCTGGGAAAAGATGATTCTATTAAAGTGGTCTGTGCCCAACAACACATTCCTTGCACTTTTATTTAAGACTGTCATATGTCTTTCTCAAAAGACTTTCTTCAACTAATGAGTCCAAATCTACACTGGGAATTAAGGCTCCTAGCCACATATTATATTAAAACCTCCCCCTCCCCCCCCCCCAACACAGCATGTGTTGACAGTGCTCCGCTCACTTGTTCCTCTCACCTGTATGTATTCTCAAGTGGACCTTTAAGTGATGTGATGTTCTGAAAGTTTTTCCACAATATGGGCAGTCTTTCATGGCAGAACCAAGGCTCCTGTCTCTCAGTAAAGCTGGCTGCTGGACTCCTACAGATCTCCCAGCTTCTTCTCCAATGTCTGCAACACAGAAATGTTCTCACATCACTTCAGCACATGTCAGAAGTTGTTCTCACTAAAACTGCTAACACAACACAAAGTTAAACATGTCAATACTACACCTGTCTATTTCATTCTTTAAATCTGACAGAATGCTGACAATTCATGTATTTTCTTGTTATTGTCTTAAATTATTTCATCTTTCCTATCATCATTTTAAGCAGCATATGGTACCTTTATATTGAACTGAATTATACAAGAAAAGAAACAGCTGTGTCAGCAGCTGGTTTGATTTCTTCTTTTGCTTCGTTCCTATTAATTTCTCCCCAAAAAGTTTTAGATTGTTTTTTTTGTTGAATCTATTTAATTTATAAGTATCGTGAAAATCTGTCTGCTTTCAGAAGGAAAAAGTTTGCATCAGTGTATGAAAACCTCCCAAAACAACAGAATTGCAGTGACGGGGGGGTCCAACGGCAGTGTCGATGTCTACACACAAAGCTAATCAACTTCCTCCTGCAACATTTCAGCACTGGAGTCACAACACCAGACCTAGTGAGTGACCTCACATCATGGGAAAGGCAATGAAAAAAATGGTCTGATGAGAGGGGAATTCCTTCTCCCTCTCACCCACAGCTCCTGGGTTTTCTCCTTCAGTGTTCACAGCTACAGTTATTCTTTGCATTTTAATACAATGGGTGAGACTCCAGGACATCTCTTCTCTCTCCTGATATAAAGAAACAGTCATTCTCAGCCATCTTGAATAAGCTGCTATTATCCAAGCAGGCTGTGAACAAAACAACTTACAAAAGACTGACATAAAAATTGCAAAAATGTAGGGCATTTTAAAAAAGTCATTATTCAAACCACACAAGACTCATCAGCTTGTACTTACAGGGTCATGTAATATCACACAGATGTATCAATTCACAATTTCACCAAAGAGCACCATGGCAAATGTTGAAATTCTGAACTGGATTTACGCTACTGGCACACAACAGAGATGCAACACATACGGACACATCATCATACCCCTATGCAAAAGCTGAGCTATCTGGCATACGTTGAGGTGGGGAGCATAAAGTTAAAAACTGCATGCAGAATCTTGATTATTTCAACCACAAACTACTGACTAAAAATGTTCTGTCTTTACCCTTTTGACATGTAACTAAACCTGTCAGGAAACATAGTGCAGTTTACACAGCATTGCCTTTTAAATGGAAGTGATGGGACATAAGAAAGACTTACACATTTAGCTCCAATAAAAACTATTCACACAGTAGCAGAGACCCAAATACCACATTTCTGGAAAAGGTAAAACTAAGAGGCATTTCATTATTTATTATAAAATGGTCCCTCTAAACTATTTCGCTTAAAGCTGAAACAAGGGAATGACAGAGTGAGGAAAAAAAAAAACTTAGTCATGTACGTAATCAAGCTATTGTTAATTTTCAAATGGCAAAATCTGACAGTTTTCACATCACATTCTTCAGCATTTTCTGATTGTTCTTAGACTGCAGAGCTAAAGCACAACATTAAGCTAGAAAACTGGTCACTGTCATTTTGAATTATTCGTAAGTATGTAAACTAACATACTGCAGGAGTTTGTCTTTAGGAGTCCAGGAAAACATATATAGGTGCTAGTCTATAATTCCAATCTCCCTAAAGAGTTTAGATTTTCCCCCTTGTTTTTCTCCTCAGAAGTTGTATATAATAATGTCTTAAGCTGCTTCAGAAAAAAATGAATTCCTGAGTGCGAAAAGATTTTTCTGAAGTGCAAAATACAGAATGTGTGATCAGAAGCTGCAGGATTTTATTTTGGTTTTCAATAAATACATATGAGCATTATAGATAAATATATAGATAAAGCTAACAAGCCACTCCAGGAGGAATTTACCAAATAAGTCTACCAGTTATGTTTTGCGATATGTCACTCTAAATGATGGCCTGTTATCCATTTGCCTTTTATCTTTCTATCTAGAATATGTGTGGCCCAATAAAAAAAGAATAAATTTGTAAGATAAACAGCTCACTTTGCAGATTTAAGAGTCTAATTTTCACTTTATACAAAATTGAATTTTTTCAAGGCAGCAAGACGATGGAGTTTACTCTAGCACTAATCCCTCTGAAAAAGCAAACTGAAAACAACAATGAAGCAAAGAAAGACGTGGGTGGTCTGAAGAGTTTTCTTTTAGATTTAAGTAGACATACAGTAGATAGCTCCAAAGGCTTTGCTCCAACAGGGGCCTTACCTTGAAGAATATTTCTTCCCACAGTGAAAGCATTCCTAAGATTTTAATGCTGGGCTAAGGGGTTTTCTTTTGAATTCCTCTGTCTACAAAGCTCACCGAAGTGCTGGAGGCCATTGCTACCTGAATGAGCAGCTTTACATCTAAGTTCTTTTATTTCAAACAATGAAAAGATATGTTCAAGGCTGCCGACTGTCCCCATCAAATGCTACCCCAGCTTCTTACTGGGGCCCATTTCAGCAAATCCTACCTATTTGTCCAGGCACTTAAGTTTAAAATGTGGTTAACTTTAAAATGCATTTAAGTCTCACTGACTCTGCTACCAAGGTTTTTTTATACTGAATCTCTTAAAGCAATCTGCGGAAAGTGAAGGGGGAAAAAAGCGACACAGAAAAAGGAGGAGAGATCAGCAAGGAAAAAGTTAAGAAGCAAACTGATGAATACAGACTATGCCAACAGTGTATGTGTGGAATGAAAAATCTTCAGCTCTGCCAATAATCACATATTCTACACCTCTGATGTCCCCTTCCTCCTGCTCTTGAGACTCCCTGTCCTAAGTAGAAACTCTCAGTTCTGTTACATTGTGCAAACCTGTAGTAATGTTTTACAGACCTGCAAAACTAGGATTAGCCCCAGCAAATTAAATTAATTTATGATTTACTCGGGATTTGAGCTATGGTTTTTGGGCTGCTCAATTCCGAGGATAAAAGATCAGGAAGGAAAGAGAAGTTACTTATCCTACAGCCATTGTGGTTCACTGGGTTATGTGGTCTACATGATGTGCACTTGATGCACGTGAGATTAGACTGCTTTTTTACTATCTACTTCCATTATAGGCAAGTCTACGTCCTGAATGTCTTCCTGCCCATCCCTACCTTTCCTGATTTGAGTGCAGGAAATCACAGAACAGAATATAAAATACCGTATAGATGTATATGTGATACCAGGCTTCGGAGCCTTGCCTGAACTTACTTTCCCTGAGCTCTTCTTTCACTTTGAAAGCATCTGTTCACAGCAAAAGTCATAGGCAGAAGTGCAAAAAGCAACATTCCGTTCTGCATATGAAATCGGTCTTTGCGTCAGTATAGGGAGAAGGCAACAGCTGTGAGACCTCCAGCTGCTGCGCACACTGTACCTGCTGGGCAGGCAGACACCGCTCCGTGGCACGGGACACGGAGGAATTCAGTCATGAAGCAGCTCCTCGGGTGGTGTTAAAGGGACATCTCCTGCGTACCACGCCTCAGCTACACTTAATAACTGACTGTGCGCATGTTCTCATGGGACAAATGCAAAGAAAGCAAGTTTGCTTTAACATCCGTATCAGAAGTTGGCAATTAGCTGCATAACCACAGACCCAATTTGGCCAAAATGTGAGCAAAGCTACTTGCCACACAGGTTGAAATGAAAATGAAGCAATCCCTATGATCATTATTTGAATGATTAGCCCTTCTTCAGGCAGATGCCCACTTCTCAGTAGAGGAGGGACAAAAAGCCTGCCCTCCTTGCCTAGCACGGAGATGACCCGTCTAGTGCTGCAGGCTGCTTTCACATCCCCGTGGTATCCAGACAGCAGATCTCCACATAGCCAGACAACCCCAAGGAATAGTTTTGAGCCAGAAGGATTTTCAGAGGAGCAGGTTAAAAGAAAGTGAGAAACACACCAGTGAATCTTTTTTTTACAGCAGGTATCTTAACTAGGTATCAGACATGATGTACCCAGAAATGAGCCACTGCCCCGGCTATGGATGCTCCAGAGGCATAATGCCAGCTTCTGCGGGTATTTCTAGAAAAGAGCAGACAGACTTAGCTGGATAGTGAATTGGTGTACTCAGAGCAGAAGCTATCTAGCCAGTCATAGGAAGAGCAGCCCAGTACAACTGGTCTACGTGTCTGGGATGAGACTAGAAATGATTAGAAAAGGACTCATTACTTTTGTAAAGAGAAATCTGCTTGCAGCTGGTGAGGCAGCAGCACCGACTTCAGGCACGGTAGCAGCCAGATTTTCAAAGCAGCCATCTACATATATGTCCTGGAAATTCTACCAGAGTATCTATTTGATGCGTGTATGTGGAAGTGCAGGGATTCACAAAGAGGTACTTCCATGTTCAAAGAAGCTAAACTGCAGTCCTCATGAAGACTAAATCATCAGTGAAGTTAGTTGGAATTTGTCAACACAAGGATTGCCAAATTAACGCAAAACAGGCAATCACATGGAAAAGGTAATCAACTCTCAAAACAGGTAATCACACTTACAAGGATGTGTTTGCTCTTGCACATTTTTCAGACATTATTAACGAACCCTTCGAGAATGTGGCCAGAAACCTTTAAAGCTGCACATAATCCCAGGTTTTCATATATTTCTGAAATTCAGAATATTTGTAGTTCTTTAGAACTGCCTGTAAAAGTTAATGAAACATGGTGCAACGAGAAGTGGTAGCGACCACAGTTATTTTTTGACAATCTATGAACTACCCCGATTAGCCCATCTTGTGACAGGAAAAATTACATCCTGAATCTGATGTGAAGAAGAGAGTCAGAAGATACTCAGTGTGTTAATCCTGTCACTGCTGCCACCTTTATGCTGGTATGCCTGGACTTGACCATCTCTTTCCCTGGGAAGCAGTACAGGACACACAAAGTTTCTGGGAAAACATGCTTTACCTTTCTTGCCCATTCCTTAGAGCAGGCTTTAATAATACTGAGAACAGTGGAAAATAGGAATATAATGAACCATATTTTTCTAGCTACCTGATGGAGTTTCACTTAGTATGCTTTGATGTAAATGAGAACAGAATTTGGCCCAGTGCTCAGAATTTGAAATTAGAATCCTATTAACAGATGTCACTACACTTTTTTGTTAGTGAAGTTCATGGCTTAAAATGAAAGAGTCTAATATTACTAAATATTACAGTTATATTTTAGGCCTCCAGAAAGAGTTACTAATGTCTTAGTTCAGGAACAACTTGCTGTCTCTATTGTTTCATCAAGGATTTAGGTTTTATAATGACCATATATGGGAATTTTAAACTCTTAGGCAGTAATATGGATTGGCAGAGAATTTGTTTAAACAGAGAGCTATTTTAGAAGCGAATTGTAAAGGAGGCCTACTAGTGAGAAAGCAGCATTCCCATTGTTTGTATTATTAGAAATAAAGATTATACCAAAGGTTCCACTGGTAAATAAAAAGATACCACTTCTGACATCAGACTTCCCACTCAGCCCTCTGAACCATGCAGGCAAACAGGAGGCACAAACCGCCCTGCCTCTGCTACCAATCAGTGCATTAGCAGATTCAAATTGAAAATACATTCTAAATTAAACTGAAGTAAAATGCCCATGACCATTTATATAAGGTAAGACTTGCAACCTTCAGAAGTGGGCAAACAGCAGTCATAGCTGATAGGGAGCTCTCTAGGTGTTATTTCAAGCACAAGAGAAAGGGAGTCAAAATATTCTAAGCAATTTTTTAGTAGCTGGCAGGCTGGAGGCTCGGAGGCCACACATCCCCCTTCGGCCCGTACCTGGAGCACCTGACACGCTTGAAGACCGGTGGTTTTCACAGCCCATGGGTGCAAACCACTTTGCACAGCAATACTTACTGCATGAATGCAAACGCTGGTTATATCTTGCTGCTTTTCAGTGTGGTACGCATTCCCAGCAACACGCAAGAGGCTGCATGTACAGCACAGAGAGACAGCAACAGACGCTTAACCAAAAATGAAGCCATTGTTTATCACAAAATGTTTAAAATGAAAAAAAGAGGATAAGAAACAAATTCCCTACAGAGTTTTTGTTTTGGAGTTCTTAGCAGTCTTACTTTTCAAATTGTTCTAAATCTTTAAAGCCTTTTAAGATAATCAAAGTTCAAACACAGTTTCTGAGTACATCATTTTAGCTGCCTGATTTGTTTGAAGAATTGTGTGACCAAAAGACACAATCAGATGTAGTACTTAAAAACCAGGGTTGGTTACTTGCTTTTAACTTACAGAGCTCAGTTTGGACTGAAAATTAAGCATACTGAAAAAATGATTTTTTTGAGAGAATATTTTTTGCATGAGACCTTTTTAACTATATCTTTTTTTTTTAAAGGAAGAAGACATCTTAAGCACCTCACAATATCTTTCACTTAACAGTTGGCAGAAGGAAACTCCCAGATGAACATTGGCCTGTGTCTTTCTCTTTAACCAGCTGAGTGATCCAAGCTTTTAATAAAGCTGTTCCAATTATTGTAAAAGTCATCTAGTACCTTATAGCCACAAATATTGACAGTTTATTGCACAACGCATTCATGACATTTGAAGGTCACATCATACATAATACATACACTTTTATAAAAGTGTCTGGAACAAAGAGATACATGATCAGCAATTACATCTTAACATTTGAGGGTATGATTTTATACTTCTTTAAAATGAAATACTATATGAAATGCGGACTGTTAATAAAACACAAAAAAGTTCATTTTCAGTACTTCTTGTTTTATGAATCAGTGATACTGAGTTCAGTTGTACAAAATCAGCGGAATGCAGTCCATGCCCCAAGAAGATTACAGCTAAATATCATTATCCTGCAAACCATCGCACATACTCTTAGGTCAGCATGAGAAGAGAGTAAGCTTAAAACTTTAATCTTGCTACTGTATACCTCTCCAGCCCTACTGAATTCAATAGAACTTCAACACTTGAATCAGGACCTTAGCATATTATTGAAATATAATTTTTGGTAAAATTGAAACAAAATGAAACTGAAAAGAGTGCTGAAGAATTTTTTTTTTTTTAATATATGGATATTCAGGAATGTCGAACTTCTTCATCCTCTTCCAATGCTCACAACTTCTAAGGCCATTCTAAAATGACACACACATGCACAGATAATATAATTAGAAGGTGTAAGTTGCAAAATATGCAGCCAGACCTGTGCACTGTCCTTCAATGAAGTCCACAAACATCAGCAATACACAGAACATGGCCATGCTTGACTTTGGTAAAATAATATTCACTTTTACGGCATCACCACTAGGTCCTCAAACCTCCAGCTACCTAATGAGACCTGAGCTTGCAGCAAGCGACCATGGGTCACTACATCGATCCCTCTAACACAATTTTTGCTGGTTTGTTTCAAAATCCTGCTATCTTCTTTCCTAAGCCCTTCACATGCAAGACTCTTCCACCATCCAACTCCTCCACTGGCTTTTCAGTTCTGCTACTCCAAAACTTTGAAAAGCTTTGAAATCTCACTTCTCTAATTTGACTGTATAGATCAAAGCACTTCAGATCCCAAATCCCTGAGTTTTCCAGATGATGTTCATGAAATTCCACTAGGCTGGTATAATCTTTCCACAGGAAAACTGGATGCTTTAGAAGATGTACTTCATCATTTATCAGAACAATGGGTCTGTTTGCTATCTCGAATGTAACGCTAGTTACTCTAAGTGATGAGCTTCTGCTTGTTCTTGCTCTCTTCAGCAATGCACATCTAAGCTGCCAGAACGCCTTACTGTACTTCACTGTACAGAACACCTACCTTCACAAGCAAAGCAGATATTTATTCTTTGAATCAGCTATACGTACTTGTGGTTCCCTGGTATTTTGCCAATGCTCTTTGTCTTCTATCCTCAAAATTTACTCTGGTGTTCATTTATACTTCTGTTAGCAATGTTAGCTCCCAAACCTTCTGTATGACATACTTTCCATGGTTTTCTCCTCCTTTTCTTAAAACAAACTAAGAATATTCTGGATTTTTACCAAATGTTCATGCCAACACCGGTCTGTGATTCTCATGTAACCCTGTCTCACTGGTTTTCTTGCCCAAACCCTTGACTCACCTGTGCTAGCTTTTATCCTGTCACCTAAATTTGAAATGGGCACTTGACTACTGACCAGAGAGGACAAGGTCTTCCCACTCCTCATACAGATTGTTTACTGCTTTTTGAGAAAATTCCAGTGGGGAATCTAAGCAGAGAAGCTATCCAACTGGACCATCTTTTGGATTTGTATGTGTTATTTGTAGGCAGGTGTTCAGGTACCAGATGGCCTTAAAGCCTCTACTACTCAGGTTACAGCAGCTTCTACAGGCTGTCTGAATCATATTCCCATCTCTGAGATTTGCAGAGTGGCTACATGGAGCTTGATAAACGCTTTTACCTACCATTGTTCTCCTGATGCCAAGGCTAGATCAGATATCCAGTTTGGGAGAGTTGCCTTACAGTCCCCTCTTTAATTAAGTACTCCTGATCTCCCACTCCTGGGATGGATTGCTACTGCTGATTAAGATCCAGAAGTAAGGATCTGTGGAGGCAATTTCATGAGGGAGAAAATGAAGTTGCTAGCTAATCAACTAAAATAACCATTAACTGGACTTCTGTGAATGAATATATTGCCTTCTTCCTGCTTCCATACTTACTCTGTTTCTTCCACATGTTAGCATCTCTACATACCTATAAACCAAGCAGACAAGGTGTACTTCACCATGACCTCTATCTTGTTCCTAAACGACATGTGGGACAAACAGAACCATTTGGTACATTGTACAGGCTACACTATGAAGAAAATCTGAAACAGTGTCAGTAAATTGTAGGAAAGTTGGTGAATCTGGGTGGAAGAGAGTGATATTGGACCTATTTTCTCTAGGTTCTTCCCAAGTGCCCAACAATGCAGACTCTGAGATTTTAAAAGGCACAAATTAACACCCAACTCCACATAGTTTTCAAAATCCATTAATATATTTTAAAATCTTTGAGTAGTTTTATGGAAATATTTGATAACTACACTGGCCAAGTTTCATCCTGAGTTGCTGGGCTTAAACAAATCTAAAAAACAAACAAATCATTTTTTCAAGTCAGAACCACAGACTTGACTACATTATAAGTAGTTCTCAGGGCATCAGGTATCATTGGAGAAGTTTTTGTATACCATTCATTAAGAAAACCCCTTTTCATTATTATTATCATAAGGTGGCAAAATCAGCATAGAAATGCTGGTAGCAGGTCATCAGAATTTATAAAAATCCATGCTAATAAAGAAAAATGTAAATTATTAAAAGTTAAAGGAACATCTTTCTGTAGACACCAGTAAGAAAGAAACTAACAATAGAACCAGTCGTATAAAAACTGTACTGGTAGCTAAATTACTGATTTCCCCCTCAACAAAATGAGAAAGAATTAAAGACTGTTATTCCATTTACAGATTACTGATTACAGAGGTGCTGACAGAGTATCCAAAAAGTGAATAATTCTACGGTGTGTGATACAGCATTTGGACAGACAATGATAGTATAGACGTTACCAGTATTTGTATTTTCCTACTTTTTACTTTCCAGTGCTGCCTTCAAACTAAATGGCTGCTTTGAGCTAATACAAATACCCCTGTAAATAATTTTTCACCCATTTAACTTCTTTGGTACATGCCACTGAAGTACAATTTCTAACTTCTTTTCCTGTTTCAGAAAAAATGAGCCGTACTTGAAGAAATACTTATAAGCAACTCTGAACTGCGGTATCTATTTTACTAGCACCTTTTTTCTATAAATAAGATATGTTAATTACATGAGTTTCACAATAATGAAAAAATATTGATTAAATTAATTACTTCTAATCTTAGGAAGGCATCCTTTAACTGTTTGGTATTTTTTTCCCTCATTGGTTTAACACTGTATTGTGGGCATACTGAGACCATGACATTTTTAAATATGACGTTGTACTAATAGGCTCATTAATTTTTTTATACTAATGATGTATCTCAAAAATTACATTACTAGGTCAACCTGTATCCATGTTTTGTAGAATAGCCTTAAAGTACACTGATAACATGATATTTGTGGGCTATAGAAACATGAAATGCTGCCTGTGGAGCTGCTGTATCAATAATCCAGTTTCTCCTTTCTACTACAAAAATACAAAATTCTTGCATCTGAACTATCCTGGTAAAAAAAGAGAAAAAATACTATTTTGAACACTCTTCTCTGATTTAGCTAAGCTTGTGGCAATAACTGGTTTAGGCATAGGCCTCAGTATGCTAGAATGATCCTGAAACTAATTTTGCATGTGTTGGAGTTGGACTGTGGCCATGCACGTCAGTATGCTGGAACAGAGTTATCTAAATCCTGAGCCTTATTTTACATGTGCTGGTGTTGGACTGTGGCCCTGCAATCTTTTAGGTCTCCATCTGTAGCTATCAAAGCCAGGGTGTGCCCAGCCACTTGCTACTGCTCGCTGCTTTCCTTCCCCAGGAAAGCTACAGGCTCGCAACCACACATTGCTGTGACAGGGAGCTCTTCAGAGTCCTGGCAGGTTTCATCCACCTTCCTCTAAAGCCTCTTCGCTGCCATGGCTGGCCTTTTGCAGCCCATCACACTTCTTATATCACTATAATCCCAGATAGTTATCAAATCCCACACCAGTGAGGAGAAATATCAGCCTCTCAGACAGATGTTCCCTCAGATTGAGTGAGTTAATGCCTCTTGCAATACCAGGTAAAACAACCCACTAATTTTTAAGCAAGCTATGGAGACCTCAGCTCCCAGACCGATGGAAGACCCTCCAACTTTTCCGGCCTGACAGTGCTCTCCCTGTCACCATCGGCCAAAGGGATTTGAAGTCCAGACGGTCTAGTCAGAAGCTAGCAGTTGTTTTCTTCTGGGGAACGGGGCAAGAAAAGAAAAGATCAGGCACTTGGAAGCCACATTCCCCAAAAATGCAACAAATACTGGCTGTGCACAAATCTGGATCATCAACACAGAGGTAGTAACGGGGACTGAGCCACGCAAAAGCAGTTGTACAAAGTACTTATCATCACCCTAAGGAAAACTGGTAACCTGGAGGGATGTACAGGCTGATGGCAACATGGTACAAAGCTCTTGCAAGCCTCCTTCCTCTTGTTTACAGTTTCTCCCCATTAATGCACTAGCAAATACGTATTTTAACCCATCAGGAGCATCTATAATATTAGAAGATAATTCAGACTAAATTATTTGCTAGAACATTTCTCTACCTGAAATTAATAACATTTTGTCTCTGTGGAGCCTATGAAATTGAGGTAACAACTTCACACTAAGGTCAAAATTAGACATTCAAACAAAGATCAGGCATTCTTCTGTGACTGGACGGACACAAGTTAGTTGTCTCAGAGACAGAGGAAGACTTATTTTAGAAGGAGGAGTGTCGTTCCATCTCTTAACTTATTAGCAATGCACTTTCTTCAAACTCCAACGGTAAAAGAAATTCAAAACCCAAGTAGTCTGCATGCATGGAAGCACCTTTTGTTTAATAAATAATTCAACCACGTATTCCTTTTTAATTTAAAAATGGTCTGACTGAACAGTCAACAGAGTGAACTAAAGTTGGCAAAATACAGTGTTGAAAAATTAAAAAGTGTATTCAAGGCTGTTTTGCCTTCACTTCTCATATACTGGAGAGACAGGCTGTGCTGAAGTTCTAGCTTTTTCTTTTTCCTTTAAATTATACACATACAATCACATGATGCTCACTTGATTTTGAAAGCTACCTTGCCCTGGAATTTGTCTCTCTTTCTGTTACCAGCACAGCAGCAGCACAGCAGCCACTGCTCCTCTACCTCATGAACATCATCAGAAATTCAGCCAAAATGTTCTCATGAGCTCCTCTGCCGTGCCTGTAAGGGCCAGCCTTAACTATTGGCCATCTCGGAAAACAGAAATACTGTGAAACACTTTGGAAATAGGCAGACCATCATCTAAACGATGGTCCCATATATTAATAAGTATATGGTAAGGTACAGGAAACACAGCTGGCTGCAAAAATCTGCAGATAATGATGCAATGAAATCCAGCCCAGGACTGAATTTGTAACACGGTATTGCAAATGCATACAAATACTTGGAGTCAGTCGAGTGCATTTGGTACTGACTGATCCTCTTGAAGACAGTCAAAAGCACATAGCACTATCTTAAGTATGAATTCACAGGCTCAGTTTCAGCACCTGAGAGTAAGAAGGAAAAAAATGAATAAATTCTTACACTTAGCTTTCTGCACCACCCACAATGCTTAAAAAAATTTCTTGAATCTTAGAGCAGACAGCAAGGAAAAAGTAATGCTGTGGCAAACCCACCTTATTTCAGATTCCTGGAGACCTACCCATTCTCCCAGACATCCCAAAGCAGCAGCAGGTACTTAATGCCTTCCTAGCAAAGCACCACCTTCTAGTGTCCACTCTGCTGAGTGTTTGACTCCCATCACTGTGAATGGCTTTACAATGTTTTGCACCCTTTCTGATCAGCATCTTCCGAACCAATGACCACGCTTATAACCACCATACAACACCCACCAACATAAAGTTACTGGCTTGATGATGCTCACATGACATTAAGTGCTGACAGAAGGAAATCTTATCTCAGAAACATGAGATATGCAGGAAAGATCATCTTCACAGGGAAGGAGAACAGGGGAAACCTAACCCTTGCAAATTAACACTGACTTTAAAGAAAATGACTTAGCAATAACATATCTTTCAAAGTGGACATACTTACTTAAAACACATCTTAGAGCCACAGGATGACAGACATGAGTCACATTTGGGAGACACAGGGGTTTCACAAGTACATCTTGAATAACGCCACAGCATATGGAGGAAGACCAGCTTTTCATCAAATTTTCACTATTCTGAACAGTAGTAAAATTACCTGCATTATTTAGGAAGAAAGCACTAACCAGACCAGATGAACACTTTGTACAGATAGGAAACTTTCAACACCTTGCTCTGTTGTGACAAAAAAGCCTATGAATTATATCTCTGAATCTGACCAAATCTGAACAAATACATCAGGATAACTATAGAGATTGTTTAGACCCAAACCCCTACCCTGCAAGCCAGAGAGTCTTAAGATTCTAATTTGGGCTCATTACTAGCTTACTTTGAGACACTATGCAATACGTACCATCTCAGTGAACAGACTAATTTAAACTCTGAGAATGCAGGCTACTGCATTTGTGGAGACACATGTTTCCATGCCTTTTCAGGATGGTACTAGTGGGAGCCACTCCAATCGCCTGGCAAGCCCACGCAGAATGTGGTACATAACAAACTGGCTTGCAACCGATTACATTTGAAAGCTGTCTATAGTGGGACTGGCCAACCTAACAACGTCATGTATGGGGTTGTGAAAAGGTGAACGGCCGTATAAACTGGTCAAATGAAACTGCAATGATTTCCACGATTTGACTAGTATTGGTTCATTTCTGGCAACAGATTCTGTGATATCTTGCTACAGATAAGTACCCAGTCACAAGGGTCATATGTATTTGTTTCAAAAGAGAGATCCTGTTGACTACTGGGCAGTGGAGCTTGCTGATAAATCCTGAAACATTTTAATAAAGGGTGGACAACCAAAACCTCTCATTGCTTAACGGCAACTCTATGCTACTATCATACTATATTTTTATCATTAAACTTCAAGAGAGTAGCATTGCGTATTTAAAATAAACAATGATGGGAAGACCCAAGTTAGGAAAGGCAGCTCAGATACCAGACAGGATGTTGATGAGTGCTGTAGATCAGTGGAATCGCATTCCAGAAAAGAATCCCTGGATAGATCATCACCTGCAGTACTGCTCCGGTGAGTGTTGTTCACCTAACAACGTACTTCCTTCTCTGTATTCCAGGGTTCTTTTCAATTAATACTTGTTTTAGCTATGTTGAATCACTGCTCATCTATAAAGATACTATTTGATTTTTTTTTTAATAAATTCCTTTCTCCTTGGATACGCTTTCAGCACATTTTTTTTGACATATGAGAGTAAACACACAGTCCCTATGATAGCAATTTCCATTCATAGTTTGACAACTAAATGTCGCAATGTTACTTGAAACTCCTGCCTCTTATCTTTCAAGTTTTCTTTAGGGAAAAACAGCACAGAAATATATTCTGTCATCTATTTGAAAAGATGCAGATATAATCCACCTATGATGATTGCAATTTTTTGAATTAAGACTGTGATCTAAAACAGCAGTATAAGCTACATTTTAACCACAGCTATTACAATAAATGAAACCAAACATAGTGATTCTCCACACATTTATCTTTATTCTGCTAATGCTTTGCAAGACTTCTGGCTGAGAATGCTTTACATCAGTAAGCATTATTGAAAATATTCCCTGAAAAATAAGCATCATAAGACCATAGTCAAAGCAGAATTATAGATAGGAGATAGTAGGCACATGCAGATCTTTCTTTTCTTTTCATCTGTGGTGCAGAAGTTGCTAGCCTTCAAATGTTTTAAATATCTGAGGGTCTTCTGATGGCAGAGAACCAGCAACATAAGATCCCTTAGTAGTAGCTGACTGTCAACATCACAGGCAACCCCACTGCCCTTGGCATTATCGGGGACTTTGGTCAGCATGGTCATTTGAGGGAGCAACGGCAAACTAACCTCTCCCACTGGGACAGGGTGTACTAGGGACACGGCTGAAGCACGCTGACAGCCCAGGAACGGATGGCAGTTGTGCTGGATTCCTCCAAGCAACGAACCCCTCCGCGTCCTCCTAAGGAGAGCACTGTACTTCACCAGCACTCTCAGCAATTTCAGTGCACCTGTCTGCACTCCAACACACGCAAAGGCACCC
>NC_134425.1:13976704-14001704 GCF_030867145.1 Opisthocomus hoazin
ACATATTCTGCCAAAGGATATCTTTGTTTTATAAACTTCTCCTTATAATTTCTGCCTGTAATATTTTCTTTTCAGATTTAGTGATAATGCCTTCATATAGAATGTAATCATTTGTTTGCAGAGCATACTTGTCTTGACAAATCAAGTTCTGAGCTGTAGCCGACCGCTACTATAACAAAATGAAAATCCACAAGTAATGAGGAAGATGGAACTGAATATTTAACCATTTCAGCTAAGTTGCACCTCCCAAGTATCTTTCCATATTGTTCACAGCCCTAGTCAAAACTTGCATTACCTGCACCAGGCTGGACACATTAATCCTGGAGGTGAACTCTTCCTCTTTCCTGGCATGTTACTCACCAGCTTTCTTTTCTATTATTCAAGGACAGAGCTTAGCCTAGGAACCAAGGAAAAATTCAAAACCATGAAAACTACATACATCTTGAAATATGCTCCTGGTCCTTAGTTTAATCTTCATCTAACCTCCTACCTGCTGCAACTCTAGGAGGTATTCCAGCACCATAAAAACCAGTACAGTCATTCTAGTAAAGTCCACACTATCTTAATCATTTATTTCTTGTAGGGATGAATACAAAGGAACATCTGGCACCGTCTTCACACATCTGCGGCCTCATTGCTCCCTCCACGGTTCCTTCGTAGCCTGTGGCCTGAAGAGACTTTCTGGGGGTTAGAAATTGGAACTGGAAAAACAAAGATGTCTTTCACCGCCCAGCTATAACTGAACAGACCTGTGTACCACTCAGCGCAAGACACTTCAGCTTACGATAGCATTGGTAATATTACAGACAAATAAAAGCCTTGTCATTGATAATGGTGGCAAAAGGGGTAGCTTATTCATTTTTACTTCACAGAGTATCTGCTCAGAAAACAACCCCAAACTAAGAAGATAATAAAATATTTCCAGAGGTGTTAATTTGGGAGCCCTCATTTCATTTCAGTAGACCAAAACTTCAAATCCAAACTTCAACATAGACTCTTTCACTGAGCTCTTTAATCAAATTCATTTGTAAATTAAGCTACAAACAACCTGTCAAAGCCCATTAAGAAATCTGAACAAAACTCTTCTGGAGTACGTACTGTACACCACCACGCAGTATAGCACTTCAAGCCTCAGAGCTACACTGCTCTTCTCCACAGCATTCTGCAAGACTGTTGGATGCTAACGCTGTTTTTCAATGGCTAACATCAAACAGTTTCCGGTTCACATATCAAGATGGAAACACTAACGCAAGCATGCCAAAACATTTAGCCAAAAACGATTCTTCTGCATCCACCAAGCTAATAGCCATCTTGGTAATTTTCATTATACATCCCTTATGAGTTCTACAATCCCTACAACCTTAGGAATATACCCTGTGTGGGAAAAAATTGCCATTTATCTTATCAGTCATCTATCTCACACCACAAAAATGTTTACTTCCCATGAAGAATATTTGTCAATATTTCAAATATAAAGCAACCTACTAACAAACCCATTAAGAGAAAAACTCTGTATTTAAACAGCACTTAAGTTGCAACAAAACTTTTGTTGAAGTAAAAATCATAGCTGATGCTAAAGCCCTGCAGCCCTGATCTCCAGCGACAAAGAACAAGTCAGATTAAATGCCAAATCAGTTCTTACTCTTGCAGCGCTGTTGGGAGTGCAACGTCTTTCATAAGTTCTTCTCTCTCTCGTGTAGGAAGAGCACCAGGCACAGCACATTTGCAGTCTTGGCCACTGGACACAAAAAGTCCTTCTAGTTCTTCAAAATTATTATCTCATCCCTGTCAGCTCCTTATTTCAAAGCTGTCGAAGCTCACAAGCTCAACACCAACCCATTTCTCAGTATAGTACCAGAATGGGAAGGGAACAAAGTTTTTCATCTCTGACACTGAGAACTGGATGGTGCTTTTCACAGTCAAGTCACATCCAGCATGACGTTTAAGCTGTATTTTTGCTTAGAACTCACTAAAACCAGAATTTAGTTTGGGAAAACCTATGTGCTTCATGAGTTGTGAGAGTCCCTGGGTTAAACGCAGTGGGGTTTTTAGAATGCGGAAGCTGAGATTGGAAGTAACGTGGAAATTTTGGACTCTTTGGGGAAACATGTACAAGGCATGCCTCACTAATAACACACTATGAAAAAAGGCAAAACGTTCCTCTGTGTCAGTAATGATATCTTCTCAGTATGGCCTTTTAATGCTGATGTCAGTAGTAGCCCCATCCAATTTTAAAGGTAGAATATGTTTCAGTAATTTTTACTGCAATTCTCCACTATATTTTACAGTAATAATGCTGTTACAGCTACGATGATCTAAGGACATACACACAGCAGAGTTTGCAAGAAGTAACAGCTTATATTAAAACTTAACTAATATTAAAACAGCTAACATCACCTGAAAAAGCAGGATTGCTTTTCAGGCACAAATTCTTTTTCAGGAGCAGAGCAAGCAACAAACCTCAAGCTCAATTACTGACGTTAGAGGAGTCGTTCTCAGTCTACACTTCTCTCATATTTAGTCGTGTTTGATTTGGTTTTTTTTCAAGAAACTTTAATATTTATCTTTAGCAAAAAAATAATGTTAAGGAAATAAATTATCTGCTTACTTTTCAAGATTCCCATTATAGCAAACACAGAAGCACTGAACTCAATGTACCTGTAACGTAATTCTGCTATGCACAGGACCGTTCTATTGTGGTGAAGGACAGACCTGTAAACCAACACAAGTCTGTCCTGCACCTTACAAATGTTGTGATAAAATGCAAGTTTATTATAAAGGTCACTCTCCGAGGCTAATAATTTTCTTTGTGGGAATCTAACCATTTGCCACTGACTCCTCAACCCCTCAGAGTCATCTTTTAAAAACTCCTAACCACACATTCTAAAGAAATACAGAATTTTGTGATACACCTTCCAGTGCTGGAGGCTACATTTAGTATTTGAAGAAAATGGAGAAATTTGCTAAGTACGCATACTACTGTGTTTATTTTAGTGGTATTTCTGGGGATTATGGAATCTGGGGATTTCAGTTGGGTGCAAAGATATTTTTGACCAAATCCTGTAAATCATTACTAAATAAAAATCCCCTTAATTTAAAAGGAGAGTACATTAGAACTGGTTTAGGTCAGTAAAATTAAAAGTTTAACTTTCCTCATCCAAAGGCCAAAAATAAGGCTGAAAGTTTACATACTCAAGTGTTCTGATAACTGTCCACGATAAAACAAAAAAATTGTACCAAACATACTATCCCCAGCATGAACTTACTGTTAATAAAAGTTTTGACAACTGATGATAAAGCGTGAACTACTTCATCTGCCACAAACTTAGAGAATAGTATCTGGATGCGGCTTGAAATGGAAATCATCAACGACCCTGTTTAAATATTAAAAACCATAGGGGTGAGGCTCAGCTCAGTTTCACTATGCTCAGCACACCACAAACCGCTGCAACACTACCATTTAGCTTTTGTGCACAAATGTTTATCCACAGATCTCAATGCAGCCAACAAAGAAAGCTCATCTGTATTTTAGAATGGCAGAAACAGGAGCACGTAATGACAAAATTACTTGCCTAGGCTTACAGAAAAATTCGTGGAATTAAGAACCTTATTTCACTTTACTCCCAATATTATCCCATCCCCATGACATTCTTGAAGTAGTCTACGGTAAACCTAAATATTTAAAGCCATACGTTCAACTCATTTCAGCACAGATGACCTGACAGACTAAAAGACAAACATCACAGGTAGAAGCTGTCACACAAATCAATACTACTGTGTCACTCCATATATAGATAGTCATAAGAAATGCACATGGCAAGACACTTGCAAAGTTACACTGAATGAAATATTTATAATTGCAGAGTGGACTTGACACAAATAAACATCTTATTTTAAAATAAAAATTACAGTCCTTATTCAGAGTTTGTTGTGCAGGTACAAACTGATGGACTCCTGAATAACCTTATTTTCTAAGCCCTCCGTTTGCTTGCTTTTATCAAGAACAGCTTTGTTCCCAAACATTTCTCAAGGAACATTTACTGCAGCAATTCCCAGTGCCAAGAAGCTCTATCCATTGCCAATGGTCTTCTGCATTGTTCAGTAAGGCCCACAACACATTGCTGTTGCATCACAGAACAGGAGAGACATTTACAATTATTTCACTGCATGTCCTGGAAAACATGACTCCGTAACATAAATCCAGAGAGATGCTTAAAACATAGAAACTCCTAGGTGGGACAAGTACAAGCTACCAAAAGAGGAAAGTCTTTCAGATCCTAAATTTGGGCTGGGACAACGGAACATGGAGAGCTTTTGAGTCTACCTTCAACAAATTTCACAAAGGGCTTAATATTTATCTTATAAATTCAATTACTTCTATCTTAATAGAATGCAAAGTCCAACAGAGGTTGCAGCAGGTATGTTTACACAGGCACCTCTTCACCTGTCATAGGGGCAGAAAGTAACAATTATTTTAAAAGATCTGAAACTACAGTTTGAAAACAGAGTAAGGAACATGGAATCAAACTGAAACTGCATGGACAATTTAGGCTTAAAGAATGTAATTACATGAACCAAATTAAGGAAAATTCTCCTTCTGAGAAAGGCAGGGCATGGTCTTTAGTTTGAGAAGTGGCCAAACACGTTTCTTACCCTGCTCAAAAAATGCCTGTAGCACTTGCGTCTCATAGAACTGGAGCAATCCACAGGGAACTGGAATCCAGTCTGTAAATCACAACACACCTAAGCGCAGTTCCCCGCACTGACACTACATAAGATGATGCCTTTTGTTTCTTTGATCAAGAATCAAGACATTTATTCTAGATCCGACAGTCTAGTGAGATAAGCCTGCAACTTTAGGCAGGATCGTTGAAAGCGACTGATTTTCAGAAGAGCTCACTACAGCCAGCTACTTCTTTTTCAACTGACAGTAAGATTCTTAGTTTCTCTGCTCTCAGCTGCTCATCCGTACAATGAATTTAATAACATATATATATAGCGGGGAATGTATTATAAATCTACGATTAATATGTGTGTGAAAGTATATTACCTCTTGAGTAATACTCTCTAGTAAAACTCTTGGACCTCCCCTTTCTATGTAAATAATGTGATACACCCTCTTGATTCTGTAGAGCAGGACTACTACATCTTGAAGTTGTACATCATCTAGATGCCCTGATGAATTAAGTTCCGTATCACCAGTAGCAAGTTTTTGTAGCACATAAACTAATTTTATCATTTGTCAGCCAGTCTCACTCGATGTGATCTCTTACGCTGACCTGGGAGCCTCCTCACCTGTTTGCTGCACCTCCATCTTCTCAGGGGCCTCCTCAGTCAGCCTGAAGGAGAATATGCTGCAGTCATCTCCTCAGCAGCACGTGAATCTGCTCTCTGGTGCAAATATTTCACTTCTGGGAAGTGAGCAGGCTGAAGGCAGCAGAAGTTCTTCCAGTTATTTTTGACAGGGAAACTAACAGTGAAAGACCTGAGAGCATGTTCTGCTTTCAGCACTAGGGAGCAAGGAGCTGAAGCACTTCAGAGAAGTTCAGGAAACCTCCGTGCTGTCATCTTTGACTGAACTGGAGCGAGCACGACAGCTCTGTTTCTTCCTCTGCAAAAACAGCGGCTTTGGGTACTCAGAAGAACTCTCAGATGTAAAGCTGGGTGCTATTAACATTTGTTTATTTTTCATCAACTGTGTTGCACAAAAAGATTCCGAGTGTGGTTTTCTCCTACCTGTAGGTCTGATGCTGTTGTTCGTGTGCAAGCAAAGCCCTCCACCAAAATCAGTCTTGATCCCTACTTTTTATGTTTTATTATGATCAAAATACATATTTATACCATTACATAAAACTCCTAAAATATGTAAAAGCACATAACGTCAACTGCAGTAAAACATGGACAAGACAGGACCTCAATGATACTAAGCTAGTGTGTGATTTTTTTTCAGAAAAGAGGTCTCACAATGAGTTTTCTTTGTCCCTTAAATGAGACAATTTTAACGTAGTAGTTCGCTATGCTCTCAGTTTTTGTGTAAGCGATGTAACAAAGCATACAATTACTTTTCCTCATGGACTTTAGTGGAAAGCCTGACGGAAATTTTCTTAAACTTTCTGCTTACCTCTTTGCCCGAAAGGGTATGTTTCTCTTTAAAGTTGAAAAAAAAAAAAGAAAGGAAAAAAAAAAAGAAAGGAGTTATATTACTGGTAACAAAGGTTTTAGCATCCACTAAAATGTCAGCTAAAGTTGCCAAATAAATACTTACATGCTGCTGATGACTGTTTGTTTAGGAAAAGGAGATTTAGCTGCTCACATGTTCATTAGCACACACAGAGAAATGGATGAAAAATTCTTTTGGTGCTTAAAACTGATGCCGTGGCCGCTGCTTACAAGTATTTCTAATACACAGTGGGTAAAAAGTGAATAATGACCAGATTAAGATATTTAAGGAAAGCAATGATTGAACTTTTTTTTTAAAAACGAAGCAACCAACAAAAACGCCCCTTCTTTTTTCCTGGTTACTCTATAAACTCAAAATGCTTGAAGCAGATTGCCTGTTATTTTAGCAAAATATGGTGATTTCTAAGCATTCCCTGTGCTTTTACATATTTGAGTTTTGCAACGATTCAGGCATTATTGCTCTGTAATAGGTGTGGCTGCCTTTGAAATGTAAGCTCACAGCTTCTGTAATCAGTGAACCATTGCTGATAGGGCTGACTAGTCAGAAGCAAAACTGGCTAGTTATGAAACTACTATAGTATATCCTTTATCTCATACACATTTAAAGGATTTACCTATCTATCCCACTGCAGACCTACTCATTGAGTAGGAGCCAACAGCATATGATTGTGTTAATTAATCTGCTATTGTGAGTAAAGGAACAGCTGCAGTGGTCTCGTGGATACGTTGTCAAAGGAAAACAATGTAATGTTAAGCTTCTGACTGCATATTCTGTTACAAAGGAGGTTTACGAGAAGTTAAATTCATAAATCACAGATCATTTTTATAATAATAATAAATATCATCTGACCTTTAAGGGAAAGGTTTTAGCATTCTTAATTTCAGTTTGAAATATGTTCTGAAATACAATACTTAAGCTTTAACCCAATTCTTTGTTTTGAAAACAAACATTCTCCAGAAATGATAGGAAATGGTAGTAGCTATAGAAATGACCTCTGACTGTACTAGATACATGCCATTGTAGTTTTAACGAAGATCAGAGCCCAAAATATCAAGTTAAAAGAAAAAATTGTTGGCTTCCATCCAATGCCTCTTCTAATAAAAACACAATTTTCAGTATTATATAGAAATGCAGAATGAAAGGAACATTCATTACAGGAAAAACACTTACTATTTACATAGGGTTTTATCTTTTTTTTTTTTATATGGAAAAGGGTACAAAAAAGACTTTTTCCTAAGTAAAATAACATAATCACTTTTGTGATTCAAATCTACCCCCTACCAAATCTTTTTGGACAGTATATACATCGATCCTTTCACAAACACCAAAGTGGTGACTGACCCAAAAGAGAGAACAAACAGAAATTTTTTATGGCTGGCACATAGAACGTAACCATAGAAAATTACGTTAGAAATGCAAGTAGGAAAAGTTTCAAAATTCAAAGATGCCTTGATTCAATAGTAACCTTGTACTATGATTGGCATGATTTTATGAACACACCCTGAGAGCCTTTTAATTCAGAAGTGGATTGCTTACTGAAATAAACAGAGGAACATCAGACAGAACCATTATTTTAAATAACAGTGACCGGATTCTCAGTGGGTACAATCAGCCAGTCTCCACTGGTATTCATATTCTTATGCTACTTTACACCAGGACTAGAGCCAGTCCAAAAAGAACTATCTGTCAAGCAAACATGTCAAATTACAGAATTCTTGCTTTTTTTTGTTTATTTCCTTTGACAGTTGTAGTTTGCTTTATTGGCATATATACTTTCGATTAGATAAGCTGCTATTTTAGTTCTCTTAAATCTTTTATGTCTGTCATCCCTTTATTTTCTCCTTACTTTAAAAAAAAAAAAATCTGTTAAATTTGTGAAACCAAGGACCCAGTCCTGAGCTCTGGTACACCGGAATGACTGATGATTTCAGAGGAACTATGCCAATTTAAATCTCTGCACACCAAAGGAGATGTTTCGCTTCAACTGGAGTGGAACACATAAGAAAGCCCAAAGTAGTTTTATTCACAATTTTAAGTGTGATTTAAAACAAAGAAAAAGAAAGGAGCATAATTTTAGATATGAATCACCAGGGTACAACTTGATAACCCAGCAGTAACTGTATGGCACCAAACAACAGTTTTCAATCCAACAGCAGGCTCCAAGCAAAGAGTAATGCCAGAAATTAGGACCCCAGTGTTTCAAACCCACTAAGTGATATCTTCCAAATTAAAGGGTTGCTCACAATAAGAATAATTTCGTGGCTCACAAAATGCAATATGAGCTATGGACACTCAAATAAATAAGTAAATCTAATAATATCAGTGAATGTTCTTTGCATTTAGAGGATCTTCTTCAAAGTAAATTCTGGTATTTGTACACCCAGTATCCCCTAGAAGTACGAGCTGTTGAGAAGCATCATCTGTATTTCAGCTCATACACACAATTATCGAACAGATCTGACTATGCTTTATTAAAATACCAGCATGTATCTATTTCCTGAAATATGCACACAGTATTCGCCTCAACTGTGTAGAATTGCCAATTGCTTGCATAAGGTCATTAAAACAACACTTTGTAACTTTAATCAGGCTCTGTGAATTTATGAGCATCATTAGTCACTTGGGTTGATGACTTCAGTGAGGTTGATTGGGTTGGGCTTTCATTACTACTTAGTATTATGTTTCATTTTCCAAGTCAAAATTCTCAAATAGAACAATTTCTTGGACTTTTTAAAGCCTGATTAAAACAATGCTATGGGCTGAGACTTAGTTAGGTGTTATCCACTATTTTAATTTCACAAAATATGACATAATTTTGGAGAAAATCAGATATATATTTTAATAGGAAATTACAGCTTTGATTACAGTACAGTTCCTTTCAGGCTACAAAAAGAAGAATGCATGGAGAGAAGCAAATTCCCTAAGTTTCCATAACGTAAAACTAAAAAGTTCCCAGAAAATAACTGAAACGAAAAGGTATATTGGAATAAATATTAAATTCTGTCATGCTTATGACTGGAAGGCCACCCATGCAGCCTCAGCATCAGATATAATAAAGTTTTTTACTGATGTTCTCTTTCCTCAGAGATTAAATCAATCTGTTCTGCCAGTTAACAACTGATTTTTATCTCTGTGATCCAGTTTCTTCTGGACGTTAGCATGAGTTGGTCAAATTGATGCACATACCTCTGCAACCAGTCAGCCAGCTGGCAGTGATCCTATACAAGGTGAACAACTATTTCATGATCCCTCGGATTGCTAGAAAAGCAAGTGATCTGGAGGTGACATTAGGGAATAGCACTTCAATTGCCTTCACCTTGGTTGGTAGGGTTGTTAAAGGCCTCTCCAAAATGTAGATCATCCTAATTGGAAATAAACTTATCACCAACAACTACACGAGACATCTACCCTTTAATTAATGGGAACTTGAAGAGCGTTCTAGCTATTTGGGAGACTGTTTCTAGTTATTAAACGTATCAAATTCAAATGATTCTAGGATATTCCACAAATTGTCTGAGTTGAGCAACTAGCACTGCTTTAGTCATCATAGCTTAGCAGCTGTTACTTACTAAAGCTGCCTGGTTAAAAACTCACACTAATTTCTATTGTAATTGCATCTATTTCAATGTACTGGACATTTGCCGTTGGTGTGACAGAAAAAAATGGTCTCAGTCAGTCCAAGAAGAATAATGCAAGTATAGAGTTATCAACTTATTTTATAGCTGATACAATAATACTCTTACTTCGGACCTACTCGTGATGAATACTGGCTGCAGAAAGATCTGCAATTTTCTAAAAAAAGAACCACAGAACCCAACTACAGAAACTCAATATAGGCTAGCGTATAAATCACTAGACTGAAACTCTGGAGATGCTCCACTGACTCTTCCACTGAAATACTGAATGACTGCAGGCAAATCTTTTTGCCTTTCTTGCCTCAGTTTTGCACTGCATGGCAATATTATACGTCTTCTCCATTGTTTCGAGATTCATCAACAAAAAATATTCTGTAAAAGCCACCTGTTTATGTATTAGACAGCAAAGAAGCTGACCAAATGATGCTGGTTAAATATTTTTATTTTAAGAATAGTTGAAACAATTTATTAATATAGACAGATCTGTCCATCCTGGAATGAAACAATCTCACAGGTAACATCAAAACATCAAAAGAGAAGGCAAAAATAGATTCCATTAGAAACAAGGGAGCGTATAGCACCCTGTGATAAGAAGTGGACATCATCTACAAAGAAGCATGCATGCAGAGAAATCTTTACAGCTGATGAATCCATACTACCCCAGAGCGCCAGACTTCCCTCAGACATTGTCTTCTAAAAGCAGAGACAGCAAAGTACTTGACACACTCTGTTAGTAGAGAAAAGATGCATCCTTTTCTAATGGCTGACTTTATATAGGTATTCTGCCATTTGAGCCATTAACTAAATTTGCAAAGAGCTGTTGTACTTGATGTACTTATCATATACAGTCCTTACTCATAGAGCCCAAATAGATTACAGCATTAGCTAAAACTTCTCCAAGAGTAACTAACTGGAAATACTTCCTTCCCAGAGGTGCTCTCAGCAATAGGACACCTAAGTGATTAACTTCACAGTAGATGTGGCATTTACCAGTATACTAGGGACAAAAATATATTTAAAAGAAAATCAGAAAGAGTTATGAATCAACACAGCAGAAGATCTGCCAGGAGACAGATCATTTACAGATAGCAATATGTAGCATAAGCAGCACACACACACACAAAGGTAACAACAACAACATACTATAAAAGGAAAGTAAGAGCAGAGATCTTCCCAAAGAAGATCTTTCCAAAGCCTACTCCCAACCAAATGAGGTTGCAGGAACAGCTAGTATCATACAGAATCTTCCACCTAAAGATTCATGGTTGGAGGCTGATTATACGTGGTAGGAGAAGACGGCCATTACTGTCTCAGAGTTGGTTGGTAGGTATAAGAATGCACTGGCTTGAGGGTATGTGGAAACTGCGCCCTGCCTCTGCTGCGGCAACAAATCAAGGCTACAAACTCAGTGGCTTTCAATCCAAAATCTCTCTTCAGTACAAAAAAAAAAAATAAGCAAAACAAGCAACAGAGATAGTTTTAGACTCTAGTTATTCCACACCCCCGCCCAGTGCAGGCAATAGCTGGGGCATACCAGTAGGATCTCGAGAGGACACGTTAACCTCTCCACAACCCACTGGCACTCTATGTCCTAGACCTAGAACACCCCCAGACCCTAAGTGTATCAAGAATTTTCCAGCTGTGGGTTGGTAGTACTGGAAAAATATTACATCACTGAAAATTAAGTTTCTCACCAGAACTTAGAGCTCCCAGTAACGCTTTCCTTGGATCCAACACAGTACTGGAAAGCGTACCTGAGAAGGGCTAAGCATTCCAGATGAAACATCTGATCAGGACATTAGGAAGCTTTTGTCATTATGCAGAGTCAACTGGAAACAGGTATAGATGTCTTCAACCACTGGAAGGCATTGGGCGATTGCTGAATATCAAGTAGTACTACACGTAAATAGCAAAGAACTACGAAAATTTCCTAAGGGCAAGTTAAAAATCTTCCCAGATTTGAAACTGAAAACAGGGAAGACAGGAGAAGCATAAACAGGGCTTCCTTCTGAGATTGCAAGCAATGAGTGACAGCAAGACCGACACAAGGCAGAATGCAGTTTCATTTCTGACAATACAAGATTAAAAATCTTTAATGTTTTTAACAGTTTTCAGTTAACACTGGTAATGGAAGTCATCAATGAAACGGAATTAAATGTGGAGTGCCTGATCAAAGACTCTCTGCATCTCAGAAATAAACAGATTTAGGAGGCTAACGCTGACCAAAGCTTAAACTCCACAAACCCTGGTAACCTCTGTTAGCCTGGTAAACTCTGTTAACCCTGGTTAAGGGCTTGAGAGACCAGGCCAATATACCAAGGTATATACATAGATCAGAGCAAAGTTTAAGCTATTCAGTATCTGAGACTCAAAAGAAAAGGAAGGCTTTGAAGGTTTGTTTGAAAGTTAAAACATTCAGAGGAGTACTTTTTTAACCAAATTGTCTAAGCCAATAGTTTAAGACTGTTAATGGTAAAGATGTCCAAAAGATCTCCATAAACTTAAATAAGAGTTAAGAGACAGAAGGAATTCATTAAAAAACTTTTTCATGAGGCGCTAGGGCAAGAGAAGGAAAAGCTGTTAGCTTGTCTGCCTGAGGAAGAGGCTCCTAGGTCCGCACTGCAGTTCCAACTGCAAAAAACTTAATTTTTGAATCACCATGCTAAAGCAAACAGTGTCATTACCCCCAAATATAAGAGGAGGATAATGTGTTATACCTATTTTTACTTACAAGAGTATTATATCCAAATTAATGTTTCTCTGAATAATAGGTTAACACGGCAACGGAAAGAACTGAAATTTGAGAAGACATAAGACACAACAGCTTCAAATGGGCAGAGACTATTAGTAAGCTCTACCTGGGTCAAAAAACACATCAAATCAAATTAAAAGACCCGTGTTGGGCTCTGACAGAATAATACAGGCGTACAGAAAGTTGACTAAAAAAAGTAGTCATTCAAGACTGATTCTTACTTCATTGAGAAAATTCTACTAGCAGATTTTACAACTATGTAGTGACACAGACTTTTGGTAGACATCACACATTTCTGACAGGAGTCACAGTGCAGAGGACTTAGGTGGAAGCAGTCTGCAGTACAGTATGATTAGAACTGCTTGTCTCCTCTGCTCCAGACTAGCAGATTGCTATAAAGCAACCACAACCTTCAGTATTCTTAAATGTAAATGCACTCTGGTGAAGAATGAGAACGGTGGTATGTCAGAGCTGAATCTTCAAGGACTGAGCTTCTTAGACTTTGGGTTTGGGCAGATAGCAGTGAAGCGACCATTGTGCACATAGATATCTCTTGAATATTTCATATATTATAAGAAAAGTAGGACACTACAGATTGATGATTTGGTAGCTTTTCATTCAGCTGGAGATGACTACATTACATAGTCATTTGGGTTGTCTCTTTTCCTCTTCTACCTTAAGTTTAGAGTTACTGTAGTCCAGACCCAACAAAACACACAAAGAGAGTCACTCAATTATATCAATCTACAGGAAAGGCCCATCCAGGACACTGCTGCTTTCCCTTCCAGCTAGCATACAAAACAGAAATGTCAGAAATCTTGGCTACCAGCTTCAACAGAGCACTGATGTTGGGCTGAACTTATGCAGATGAGACTTCCATTTTTAAACGATGAAGACAGTTTCATAGGAAAACCATCTATTTTCCAGACAAAAGCCCAAGGTATAGACTTCTCATTCTTGACTAGTATTACTGTATGTGAGCTATACTTACAGTAATCGACTTTGGTTAAGTTACATAATTTCAGACTCATTCACTCACCTCCTTGGTTTTTGAGTATTTTCACCATTACATTATTAAATCCTGTAATAATATCACTTTATTTAAGGTATTCTCATCACACGCATGGTAGTAATTTGCAACAGAACACTCACCCCCTAGAGCTGTTATTCCTGGGAAAATAAGAAGTAAGGGGAAAAAAGCTTCCTTAACTTTTCCAGCTCTTTATTCCCTTGCTTACTCACACTATGGGAAAAAAAACCAACCATATCAAAACTAACAAAGCTGTCACCTTGGGTTAGAAGACAGAAAGGCAGATTCTGCCTTAGGGGCATGCGGATCTAGAACCTGCAGATACATACCCACAAGCTTTAGATAAGTAGTGAAAAGATGATGCTGAAATGAAGTATGGCTTTTTCCATTCCATATCTATTACTACAGAACTGTCCTTCTGTGTATGGGACTCTCATCCCCTGAGAAAATGTATTTACAAAATGCTCCCAACTGCACAGTAATTGTCTCAGAAAACAAATGTATATTCTAAACGTTTTTGATCTGTTTCTAAAGCAAAATAATTCCTAATGAACTGTGGAAGAAAAAGATCTAAAAAGAATTTTAAGTGAATAAGTTACAGTAATTTTTTTTTACATTAATTTTTAAAAACATATTGGTGTGTAAATGAAGGTATATTCCTATTCTTAGTTTCATTTGGTACCTTGATAAAGTACAAGCACTGGAGAGTGGTAATCACAAGAGTCATTTTAACTGCACACTATAATATCCTGAAAGTGACTTACAATGGAATTATTATGCGAAGTCTATTAAATTTGTCAAAGCCTTTTAAGCAACAGCAATGGAAACAGTGAGAATAGCAGCAACATGTGCCATCAGATGAAGCAAGAATTATATTCTATCGAAAAATATTTGCACACCTTTTATTGAATCCTCTCATGGTAGCTTTAATTATAGCACTTCTATAAGGAAATAAACAACAGTTGTACTGATTATATGGGTCAAGACTTAATTTTTAAGAGATAACATCTCGCCATATGAAATTACAGATTTGTAAGACAGTGCAGAACCACTTAAGTTACTATTCTTAGAAAACAAGATTCTTATCGGATCAAACTTTTCTTGGTACCTTATGAAGTACAAGTCAAAGAACATTAAGAATCACAGAAGAGAGATTGCTTAAAATACAGGAGACCTAACCACTCATCTGGATTATACTATCCAGAGTCATTAACCAAATGGAAAAAGCATGTCTATTTTTCAAATAACATTAGTACACAGTGATTTTTTATGGTATCAACCAGAAAAACTATTCTAGTTTACCAATCACAATACTTTGTATCCCAAGTTAATATTTCTGCAAACCAGTACCCCAACACGTCATCAGAAATACTCATCCAATCGATCAGAACTTGTGCAAAAATGTCTTAAATGGATGGTCTCTTAATATCTCTAGCTTACCAGTGTTTGTTGTAAACAAATACATAGGTCATAAATACTGCTGTGATCAATTAAGCAGGAAATCAGGGATGAGACATTTCTTTGAGCTCTATACATTAAAGACACTTAGAAGAACTGGGTATTATTCTTTCTGGAACGTGTTTTTAAATATATTGCAAGGAGAACAAACTGAATCATATTATTAAATCTTTTGGAAATACAGTAGGTTTCATAGAAAAAAAAGCGTTCTTGTAGTATTGCGATAAGCAACATGAATAGGGTGACAATCCCCCTCTGTTTAAACCTTTTAAAGTCATGCCCCCAGTCCTAGATACACAGATGTGCGCCTACCTTCTGCTTTTCATCACAACCATAAGTCTCCCAAATGGTACGTTTGAAGTCAATATGTCAATAACCAAAGGAGTTCCAGTTATAGGCACACATGAAATGGCAGAAAAAGTTTAAAAAGTGGACCTGCTAAACTTTCAAAGTCAAGCCCCCCAAAATTAATTTTCCACTGCAATTTCTAGAATGGAGACTCACAAAAACCACATGCCTTAGTCCCTCACTTCTCCTCTAACATTCACCTGCACTCAGAAAGGTGGGATTTTAAACACAAATATCTTCTTCCAGTACTTAACTCTGTTTCTTGTTCAGTTTAAAAGAACTGCAAAATTCAACTTTTTCTTAGTGAAAAAACTACTGTCTGTATGCACTACAAACATCAACAGCTACTAAAGACATCTACTAGATTTCATGGCCCAGTGGTCTGATCCAGAATACCAATTTGTATAATGTACAATGTAAGCAAAGTGAAACTGCATTGTAGAAATGTGAAATGCCATCTCAACAGTTCTTAATTTACCTTTTAGGACCCAAAGCAGGGGCTGAGATCTGCACTCTGCTCACACCATCTCGTGGGTATGGCAGACTCCGGTCATGGAAACTCCACTGAACCAGAATCAAGTATTTATGTACTTAATATAAAATAATGTGAATTAGATATAGCTGATCTTCTTTTCCCTTGTATCTGGTACTCCTGAAAAGCTATGTCAAAATTTGCATTCAAGATGCTGACCAATAATGTACATTTTAACTTACTGTGGCAAATAAAACTTTGTGCCATATGGCTGATTAGAGATGTTCTCTCTCTTTTTCTTCTCCTCTAAACAGCTGGGTGAGTAACAACAAGGAAAAGACAGTCAGCAGCTGCACACTGTTATCATTACTTTGATACTGCTTGAAGGAATCTAAACCTTCCACAGGTATGCACCTGAGATTAGAGGCAAAGAATTTTCCTCTCTAAATATGAGAGGAAACAGCTATGGGAGTTATAATTATGTTTTACAGGTGTCATCAGAACAATGCCTCCGAAATTTTACCCAGAACAAACATACTCTTTTTCTATTTTGTGATCGAATTTTTCAAAGGTCTTCAGGGAAAAGATATTATTGTACAAAGGCAACAACAGTGAGTAAATAAGTATAAAGGCAAACACTTCTACCTCAGACTTTCCAACTTTATCTATTTCACCCATGCAACTTTAGTAGTTATCCAATAGCATCTGCAAACAGAGCATTAACCATTCGAGCTGTATGTTTGATTACTGTGTACCAGGGATTCCCAAGCTGGAATTTTGCTGCACCACCACGGCTGGCAGAGCCTTTGTTGGCAATCGGAGGATAATTAACAAGCCACATGGCTCTGGCTCCTCATAAGTCAAAAGGCATTTGGAAAGGGTAACGGCTGTAGTAACTTCACCTAATACTACCTTCTGTGTAACCAGTGTTTTAGCAGCCACAGGAACGCCTGATCTGGAAGAGTGTCAACTGTAGTTGGGGCCAAGTGGGAAGAGGAAACTTGAAGCAACAGGTAGAATGTGCTGCATAAGTGAGGAAGACTATGGATACCCCTCTGCGCCACACAGCTCTTGCACTTGCCTCACTTCCACTGCCCCATCTGAGAGGGAATGTAATTCATATTTCTGAAGGGGAATGTATTTTAGTCTTTCATTGCCGCTTTATTATAAGTAAAAAAAAAAAACACAAACAAACCAACCCCCATGTCTCATGAGCTACTGTGATCATTAAGTTGTTTTCTGAGACAACTGCAGCCGTGTTAGCTCCTCTCCCTGTGAGGTAAGTGACCCCACCTCTGGACTGAAGTAAGGCAAACATACTTTTTTCAATCTTCTCCTACAGGGTTTTGGGTTTGCACACTGTTGCGACAATTTTCTCAGCTTCTTTGGATGTCTGTGTTCTTCTTCCTTCTACATTAACTACATGCATGAGAGGAATATTTCACAGAACAGTACAATTAAAGAGAGCAATACAATATCTTTAAGAAAAGTTAAATTTTAGTTTGCATGGTCAAACATTTACAAAGACGTCAAGATTATTCTCATCTGGTCATCATACTAAAAGCCACCACCAGAGCATTCAGTCACTCAGGAATAAGAATTTTGAAAGTTCATAATAAATGGCTTGTGAAGCAGCACAAATTGAAGGAATACTTGCACAAACTTCACAAGCAACTATACTGTAAGCTTTTCTCATGTAACTTGTGAACCTGAAAAATAAAATCTATTGGGTATATAAGGTTTCCAGCTAATCAGGGAACAGCAATTACAGTGTAGCACTAATTATGGTCTTTGTGAATATAGAAGGTTTTTTTCTATGCACACACATACATTTTCAAGACAGAAACCACCCTTTCATTGTTGGAAAGCACCTAGAAATCTCTGGACACTACTCTACCAGCAGCTGTGTTATTTTTCTTTAAGTTTAAATTACTGTATATGGCTATCGTTGCTAGGTAGGACTTGGCTTCCAGCATTGTAACAGTGATGGCTGAAGTCTGGGCTGGACTAAGAAACAAGCAAAAATTCAGAGGTGAAAATTACCTCTGTGGGGGTTTGTATTTGTTAATGCCTTTTTAAAATTATCTTGGATATTTGCTTGAGCAAGGTATTGCCAGTCTCTGCTCTCCAGGCCTCCTAGCACTTGTACTCTTGTTGCTTTCAAGTTCAGTGTCACCAAGATACTTTCAGGCAACAGATCATCTAACGAAGAACAATATCATGTCAGTGTGTAATGACTTCTTGAGAAAAAGAGTGATGTTATTCAGCAATACAAAGAGACAGTCTCACTTTCTTCTCAGATAAACAACTTGGTAATGAAAGATTGTTTAGAGGTAAAGAACAACTGAAGGAAATTTAAAGGGGCATAGCAACTAGGGTGTTAAAAAACCCCAAACGCCCACATTTTAAATATTAATAACAGACAGAGCCACTGATTCCATTTCTATTAACAGGAAATTAAAATATAAACACATACAAATTCAGATGAGAATTTAAAAAACATTATCCAGTGACAGACACCGAAGAAAAGAGTATCTCTCAAAACACAACATATACAGAAGAGCAGTAAAAATTACCACTACGCTCCTGTTTGGCCCCAAATCACTGTACTAAACTCACACCTGATGTAACTGATTAAAACATAGTAGATGTCACTGGTATATCAGAATTTGGCTTTATGAATCATGCAGCATTAGAAGTTTCAAACTGAGAACGCTACAAGAGCGTACCTTAATACTCAGGCAATGCACAGCAGTCAGGCAGTGTCAAGGAGGCTTGAAGTGTACTTGCATTATATTTCTTCCTATACTTTAAGTCCACTACACTGCCGAACAGTGCTAAACATCTGTACTGTAAATGTAAATCAGGCCCAAATCCCTGAAAATCTGTGAAATTTTTAATACACTAATGCCACCAGCACTCTGCATGAAGCGGAAAGATGGTCATTACAGAAAGATGCCATGGGCCATTTTCAAATAGAATCCATTTACATTTACCAGAATCTTACTGCCAGTCTTGGTTTTGCTTTTTAATAGTGCTAAATAGTCACTTGGGAAAGCCTGTTATGTACAAACAGTGCACACACAAGCTTAATTCTTCAGCAACTTCAGACAGAAGTGTAAAATGCAAGCTGGAGTCCAAAGGCAAGGAGGCAGAGCTCTAGTAAATCTGATGCAAAGCCTAATCTGTCTTTTGTCTGTACAATCTGTGGAATATTTGAAAAGGTAGCAAACATGCCAGCAAACATTGCATGTTACTTGTCTCAAGCGAAGTTCTGAATTTTTTGTTCACCCACCCAGGCACAGATAATCAAAAGGAAGATCTTCTAAGCCAGGTACTTCAGGGTAGGTCATCTATTTCTACATCTCTCTCCCCACATATAGGCTGTGTTCAGTTTATCAGTAGACTGTACTATAAATGATGAGTCTAGGAAAATAGTAGATGCAATATTTATGTCAGTGAAAACTATTTCTAATGCTACTTTTGTGCACGCTCTGTTTCAGAATGCAATGGAGGAGATGGACAGCTTTTGTGGTTTCCTATTGGTCTGAAGCGCAGTGCCTCTTTCCTGGTGTACAGTATTGCAAGTTTTGAAGAGAAGTGACATTACTTAGTTGTTGGCACTGTCACAGGCAGACAAGCCTGGTTAGCTCAGTGTTAACTGCCTACTCACTGTGATCATCTGCTTGAGACAGGGCTGCACTGACAAAATACTAACCACGAATGTTGAAGACTCCTAGTTCACACTCCTGCCCTTCTAATTTATGCTTCAAAAGATGATATTAACTGGTATTAGAACACAGAATGACTCTGTTCTTAGTTCACAACTATTCTTAACCATACAAAAATAAAGTAAAAAATTAACTATAAGCTAGATAGCAAAATACAATGTATAAAAGAAACACCTACATAATAACTATCACATGCTTAACAGCTCACTCATCCTTCCACAGTATAGTGTCAACTGATTTTCATATTACCCCTTAGAGAAAGAGTCCACCTGTCCCACAGTTTTCACGTAGTAGTCAGATTAGAAGGATACTAATTTTCCGGTGGTATTTTGAAAGTAAAAAACATTCAAGGTTTTGAGTACAGTTACAGTTTACTTCCTTTAATCCTTGATCTTCAGTATGGTTCCACATGTGCAGCTGAGAACTAGTTTTCTGCATTTGATTAAATATAGTTAAAGATACAACTAAATAAGCTGCTTTCTGTCCATAATATAAGGAAATAACAGCTTAAAAGTGAGGGTTTAGGGCTGGGATTTTTTTCCGTTTTCATTCAAGAATTTATAAAATTATTTAAAATTAATCTGATGACTTTCACTTTATTTCTATTATGCTACCTACTCATCAGTGACTGTTTTGAAAAATACTGAATGGAACCCAGTGTCTGAAATTATCACTATTAAAGAGTCTAGCCTACTTCATTTTTTTAAAACTGACCTTTTGTATATTTATTTTCAATACAGTAATCTTCATTTTCTTTTTGGTTTGTATCCTATGGACCTTTCTGCAAACATAGCAACAACAAAAACACACGGTTTTGAAACGCTGCCTTCTATGCTTGCCAAAATTCACTCCACAATTTAAGAACGCCCTCTGCTACTTAACGTCTGGTATTTTCTTTGGCCAAGGAATCTTTTGAAATTCTGACTTGAGCTGTGAAAACCCAGCTGATGAACAAGCACAGTAGTGTAGCATGATGAGGATTTAACTTTAAAAACCTTACCGTGTTTCTAGGCTCACTAGCCTCATCAAGCAAAATTCAGGTCAGCAGTGCTTTTAAATACATGTCAGGAAGTAAAAAATATAAAAATATTTAATCAATCAGAATTCTTTCAACAGAAGCTGCAGGAGTTTAATGCTGATCAAGGGCAGAAATTCACTAAAAGCCCCTAAGACAACATCACTGGACAAGGACGGACTCACCTACCCTCTAACTGTGGTACCTTAATGGACATTCTGCTTTCATTGAAAAAAGTTATTCTTTGCTATATTCAGTTCTGGTCAAGTTTGGCTGATAAGAATTCATTTCAAACACTGTTGGGGAGAAATAAAATAAAAACAGTGCCTTACACAATCGTTTATATTTCTGCAAAACAGATGTAAGCTAGCACAAAGTGCTACTATTCTAATGCATCTTTATTTCCCCCCCACTGTGCAGAGGTGTAAACGATGACACACTCTGCATGGGAGTAGTGAATCAGGTCCCACATTGTCTGAAGATATATTAGCACGAGCTTCTATGAAAGAAAAAGCAAGGACACTAAAACCACTGAGGAAAAGAACAATAATATTTTTTCATTGATAATGCTATACATGTTCTTACTAATGAGTCTCTCTCTCAGCTCACTCTAAGTAAAGCAATTGGCATGTTCTTTAGATAGAGCAACAGTACAAATACAGCTGTGTATATCTGACACACAAGTGTTTGATTTTGGACTTGCTGAATGTTCAGATAGTTGATGAGATCACTTCAGTGTTGCTGCACAAAAAAACCCCAAGGTATCTGCAGCATCCCTAACTCTGATATTAATCACTCTCCTCAACAGACTGAGAACCTGCACCAGGGTCACCACTGTGCATCTTTTCTTGCCCTAAGATATGTTTGCAAAAAATTGCTATTCACCGCAGGGAAGCTGGGAGGAGAATGCCTGGGCATTGATGGGCATCAATTGTACCCACAGCTGTGAGTTCTTCAGTTCTGGCTGCTGCAAACATGGTTCCAGGTCTCTTCTTTCTTTCAGTGCAAAAGAAATTATGACTATTCCTTGGTGCTATTTCAGCAGTCTCATTGGCTTCAATTTCTCTCCCCATTTTCAGACAGCTACTGAACCTATCACCCATATAAAGACTGAGCATACAGCAAGAAAGGTGGTGCAATGCTACTGTCAGACACCCTCTTCAGTATAGACAAACTTACTGTGTCAAGCTTTAACAGGAAAAGTAGTACATACAATGCTTTGGTAGATGAGTAACAAACATAGTTTCCCTTGTACAATAGCTAATTTTCATACCCTTCTTTTGGCTGCAATTCACAAGTAACACTGCACCACCATGCTGCCCGAGCGATATCCCCTTGTCCTTTCAGTGTCAGTGAAAGTGGGTTTGGTTCTCATTGAAAAGTACCAGTATGCTCAGGGATAAGACTTAAAAAAAAATAGCCAAAGAAATAATAATATAACATGTTCTGTATTTGTACTCTACTGTTGCTTGTCCTTTTCATTAATGTCCAGTTTCATTCCCTACCCCTCTTAGAAAGAGAGTTCATAATAATTATACTATAGTGGTCACCATCACAAAGTCAACATTTACATATATTACTAGATAGTCACATCTGAGCAACCACAGTATTATTTCTACACAGAATAGGAAATAAGTGCGGTGATCCTGATACCATTGTGTGGTAAATGTGGTTGCATGTTGACTTAATGTTCGTTACTGTGCTGACATCAAAATAATTTTAAGAAAACAAATAAAATTATAGAATAATAGAATACTTGATAGGCAAACTTCTCCTTTTCAGAACTCACTGCCTACTTTTCCAGTGGCAGAATAACATGGAAAACATTCATCATAGCAGATATCTTCTTGATAAAAGATACAGGCAGAAAAATAAACTATATATCTATGTCCATAAAATTAAAGGCACTAGAATACACAAAACAACAGTAACAGTCAACTTCTACCTCTATAATTTTTCCTCTTTACCCATATGATGTTCTTATATACCCATAAATTTCCAGTTAATAATCAAAATCAAAGATGTTCTGTTCTTTCCTTGAACTCTCTCCAAGTGATGGAAAACAGCTGTTTGCTTTTCTTTGGTTCACAGAAATCTTTTGGTCTCAGTTAGACCATACCTGGTATTCCATAAATCTCCCAGGAAAGTGTGAAATATTTAAGATGGTTGCTTAAGACATTTCAGAAAGTCTTTTTAGATTTGCTTCTGTCCTTCTCTGAATAGTTTTGTAAGATTATTAAAAGGAAAGATTACGCAGTCTTTGATAAATAGACTACTCCCCTAACTCGGTGTTAAATAAGATGTGAGTAGATTAGTTTTCAATTACATTAGTCTATGGCATATGTCATAAGGTATTCCTAAAAACCTAATGAAGGAGACACCCAAAAAAAGACATGAGGAAAACATAGCTGGAACTCAAGACAGGAATAAGCAGGAATCACAGCTGACAGAAGTACGATTATATAAATCCCATTTACAGCCATCCTTACAAAGCACATTTGAAAAATAAGTAGTCGTAACTGTACTGTACATTTTGTAAATCTTCTAACTAGGGAGATATCTCACATTAACACTATAGCATCTCTGTTGTGCCAGGAAGATCAGAAATGAGCTCAAAAACCCCAGACATGGCCCAGAAGTCCCATACTCACTTCTGCCTCCTACTCTTTAGTTTAGTATTTAAACAAGGCCCTAAGTACGGCTACTCCACTGCGCCCTCTCGAACTCTTGGCTCATGCTAGATGATAATTAAAGCTTAAGGTACAAAAAATCTGGGAATAAGTGGAAAATAGCCTAGAAATACAGAGTGTGTTTTATAGTGGGAGAAGAAGGAATGCCATTTAGCAATGAATACTGCCACCATGGAAGGAGCGAAGGAGGGAGAGTGGGAGAGTGGGAGGGAGGGAGGGAGGGAGGGAGGGAGGAGAAGCCTGCAGAGGCCACGTTGGCACTGTGGGACAGCTGTGCTCACCCAGCTGGGGGCTTAGGCAGATCCCACTACGGCTTCTTTCCATCCAGCAAGCATGTCAGCCCTTCTTTCCCACCTTCCCTAGGGCATGGGAGGCAGGTGGGGAGGATCTGGGACCCTGCCCGGGCCCGCACCTGTGAATGCCCAACAGTGTCTGCATGCCTTAGGTAGACCTGTGGTATCTGAGTCATTCTGGTTCCTCAGGAACTTAGGCTGTCCATGACTGAGCTCCTAGGAATGTCACACTCCACGCCGCGTGATCATGGTGCACAAACAGAAAATACCACACTGGTATTTCAGCCTATTCTTGGACCTCTGCCTAATGTTTCCTTCCCCCTCTTCTTCCCCCTCACTTTTAATAATACTCACTTATATGCTAGCCTGTGAAACTGAAGCCAAGCTTCTGGGTTTTATTTGGACCCCAAAGTAACTGTCTAATAAATTCTGAGACCATCTAAACTGCAGCTAGCCTAGGCAGTAAGAGCTTTGAATGCATAAGTACGAAACCCTAGTCCACAAAGAAGGAAGAGCAGCATTACTAGAGCAAGCCAATACCAGAGAAGATGCCAGAAGCTCAGGCTGGGTTTGCTGGGGACAAGGGTGAAGCGATGCTCTAGAGGTGGGAACAGCATTACTCAAAGACTTCCTGAAATCCACTGGAGTGTCGCTGGCTGATGCAGTCACCAACCCATCAGCAGCAATGGCCCTGTGACAGGTACTCAAAAGGACACTCAGGTGCAGCTATTGCACAGGCATGAAATGGGCCAGAATTCACAGCCCTGTTTTTCGCTCAGGGACTCTCTCTGCACCCCCACATAACTGGAAGAGCTACCAACCATGAGACCAGGACAGCCTGTGTAGCTGGGACAGCAGGGAACGGAAGCGCAGTGCTGGCAACTGCCTGTGCTTTCCCTGATGTCAGGATCTGAACAATCTTTTTCTGCACCAAAGTTAAAGATTAGCATGACTTGCAATGCACATTCATTCAGGCTTAAGGAGACAAGCTTATCTCAGTTATCAAAAAAGTAGGCCTGAGATGTAGCCATCTCTCTTTTTAAGCTCTAGAGACTTGCTTTTATCCAGACCAATAGTAAAGAAAAATTTCATCCGGGAGTGACAGCAATGCCTTGGGAAACAATGAAAGTCCAGTGTCCCTGCTCTGCCAAGTGACAGCAATGCAAGTCATCATGGATGCTGATTTCTGTATCAATATTCACCTACTGTTTCACCAAGAAGACAGGCAATGTATTTTTTTTGCCGAAACGATTCAGGACTTCAGGATCGCAAATCCTATTCCTTAGCCTCCCAGAAAAAGTCAGTATTTCCAAGACACGTGGACCTTCTTCCAGGACTTGAGGGCTTGTACTCTAACTTGGGGTGTGATACAGGGGCACGAAGGCAGACTCTGGA
>NC_134425.1:14006704-14051704 GCF_030867145.1 Opisthocomus hoazin
CAACAAAAATAAACTGGCGTATACTTAATAACTGTAACAGTGAATTGCCTCCAATAGTAAAATATTTATCGAAACTGGGGGGAAAAAAAACTAAAAAGAATTACCCTCAACAGCCTGCTACCAGCTCTTTAACAGTGGGCAATGTAATGCCTTAAGGTACCTCAAACTGTCTTTCATTTTCTAGACTTAATGGCTGATTGCAGAAATCAATGTTGCCATTAGTAACAGAGTATTTGTTATGGCATGATTTCCTCTGTTGTTAGGCTTGCAGAATGATTACAGTATTAGTGAGGTGCTTTCCTTATAAAGGGCTGAAGATATAACTTTCAATTTACTGTCCATTAGTAACTGACTTTGGAAATTTAGGTGAGGCCAGAAATCTTACCTGTTAGTACTTGGAGATTTTATTTCAGCAGTCATAGGCTAGTAACTTTAAAAATTGTACCAGGAAGCTCAATATTTTATAGACATCTCCAATGAAATATTATCTGCTTTGCTATTTTATACACAGCAAGTTAACATGACATACAATGCAATTAAAATGTTTCAGTCCAATTTCTATTTTTCTTGTACTTTCAAATAGATGTGAATTAAGCAGAAGGTTTCATACGTGTTAAAATGTGCACATAAGTTAAAAGACTGTCAAAAAGTTAGTAATTTGTATTTTTGACTCTCCTTTTAATCAGTCCAGCGGCCAGGTACAAGTACATATCTCAGCTAAATAACTGATATGGTTGTGGGAATAAGGGAAATCAGAGAGGTTAGCCAATGCATTGTTTATTAATCCTATTTCTTTGAACAATAGCTCAAAGAAGGCATCATTCCTCACACTTTTAAATGGAGAACATAGAAAGATCTGCAAGAGAGACACCATGAATAGCAGAGGAGGAAAACAAACCGCTTTCCAAAGCCTGGAGGGAGAGGCCCTGGAAGCGACATTGCCACTAGTGACTGTACAGACCCTGCACACTGCTGCTGCCGGTGGGGTGGCGGAGGTGACAGCTGAAAGGCTAGGAAACCTGCCCTTGGAGGGGAGAAAAGGGTGAGCCGAGAATTAACCTCGAAGGCATTGCAGGAACCCAAACACAGATGTTCTGGCATATAACACCACGTCCCTGTGGACTGCTAGGAAACGACCTAACAAGAGAATGCATAAACTATTTTGCTGCTGTGATTTCAAATAAAGCTACAAAGCTTTGAGTGCAGAGAGGGAAGAAGAAGTTATCATACCTGAAGAGGAGGGTGAGGAAGGATGTGGGCTGTCCTCCTGAGCACTCCCCGTCTGCGAGAGACCCCCACCTACTCCGCTTTCTTCAGTAATGTTAGAGGACCCCGGTGTTGTCGACCTGCTGACAGACTGAGACTCTTGATCACTTCCAGACCCACGTCGCTCATCAAGACTACCTTGAATTATTTCATCTTCTCCTTTCCTGTCTCTTTTGTGGACCCTGGAGTGAACAACCACTTGGTGGTATGTTCTAAAAACCCTTCCACAGTCCGGGCATTCAGTTGGCTTTTCTTTTACATTTCCATGACTTTGTAAGTTGTAATCGAGTCCCTGGTTCATACCATGTGACAAAAAATCTCTACTGCCTTCTAAAGGGTCTAGTTTGTTTGGCAAGTCTCTCTGATTGCCCATTTTAGTGCTGTGAACCAAATCAGCAGGCATTTTCTGCTTAGAGCCATCTGCTCCTACTAACACATACTCCCGCTTCTCCTTATCAAACATAACTCCAGCATTTGCCAAAGTGTCTTCATGGCTGCGCTGTATCTGTTGCTCTTTAGACAAAAAGCCATGTTCCATGGCCATTCCCCTTGCCATAAGCTGCCAGGCCTGATAGCTGTTTACTGGATCCATCTCTGCCGCTTTGGCGGCAGCTTGTAACCTTTCTATACAGCTGGATTTCAGAGGAGGCACCAGATTGAGACAGCCCAATAAAGAATGTTTATCCCCTTCAGCAATACTGTGGCCAATGCCAGAAATGGGCGAAAGGAGCTTCCCCAAGACTTCTTTCTCTTTCATGGGCATATCTCCTTTGTTATAGATTTGATTTTGTTCACTTAAACTCGCTTTGTCAGGAGGAAGAAACCCACTCTGCAAACATGACAGATACCTTGAATATAAGTTTGCATGAGCTTCCTGGGACATGCTGCTGATGGAGCCAGGTACTTCGGGATCATTAGGAGACTTGTTCTTTACAGATAACTTGTTCAGGTGAACTTTCATGTGATTTTTAAGAAACCAAGGCTCTTTGAATCGCCTCCCGCAGATCTGACAGCAGTGTTCAAAGGAATCCTTGTGCTTTCTCATGTGGCCTTTTAAGAACCAGGCCTGGCTAAACACCTGGCCACACACCTCGCAACGAAACTCATTGGTGGATTGCTCCCCATTGCCATTGGAGCCCTGGCCCTGTGCCGACTCTGCGGTGATGTGAGCCTTCTCCACGTGGCTAATCAGCTCCTCCTCCTGCGAGGCGGCAAAGTCACACAGGGTGCACTTGTAAGGCTTGTGCAGGATCCTTATGTGTCTGTCCAGCTCTTCTCGCTTCTTAAACTTGCCTTTGCAAAATGTGCATCTGAACCCAGCTGTCTGAGCGACAACTTCTTCCTGGACACTGACTGGCTTTGGAGAGGGAACAGGGTTTGAAATATCAGGTGTGCTATGATTAGCTGGCACAGACAAGTTACAGTTAGCAAGAGGCATTGGCTGGGCGTGCTGCTGTGCTTTCACATCAGGCCGTGGCTGCAGAAGGCTGCTCTTCATCTGTTTGTCCCGAAGAATTGCTCTCTCCTCCAGCTCATGTAAAAGTCTGTTTTCTTCTCGGACTCTTCCACGACCTTTGCCAAGGTTTCCAAGCTTATGAGTACGCAGGTGTATCTTCAGGTTGCCTTTCTGAGCTGCTCTGTGGTCACAGTATGGACACTTAAATGGTTTTTCTCCAGTATGAGTTCGCATGTGTAGCGACAGTATGCTGTTAAATCGAAAGCGCTTCCCACAGAGGGGACATGGGTACTTTCTGTTTTTCCTGGCATCATCCTCTATATCGCTCATCTGAGACATAATCCCTAGGTTTTGCCCATTTAAGAACTGCTGCAGATCCACGCGCCCATTCAAACTGGTGTCAACCTCTCTATTGAGCTGGTTTGCCAACAGTGCCATCTGACTGCTGATGGGCTGATTTGCGATGGACATGTGGCTTTTGTCTTCTAGCGGTGCCGACACCTTCTCCTCCGGATTTTGCCTGTTCTGGAGCTCTGGGAAGGCATGGCTGAGCTGGGAGGTGATCTGGTGCAGCTTCTGGCTCATTGAATACTGCCCATTGAGAATCGTGCTGTTGAGATGGGCATCAGCTTCTGGCACAGCTGAAGAAACACCAAGGCACAAACTAGCTTCCTCCATTTCTGAAAATCAGAAGATATTTTAGATTCAGACTGTGAAAGTGTTACAAGCATTGAATCACTGACGTACAATTTGCATTTTATGTTTTACCTACTCATAATAATGCAAAGGAATTAGTGTAAAAACAATAAAAAGTGTATTAAATGCCAACTGTGCTACACAATTTGATCACGTGTGCTTTCATCATTCTGCATGTTTACCAATAACCATTAATTACTATTTTAAAATATGCTACAATTTCAAAATCTAATTATTACAGAAGGGGCAAAGGCTTTTACCACTTCCCTTGTCTGTCTTCTTGTGAAATTGCACCTGTTTACATTTCTAAATCTATAGAAACAGAAATGTTATGCATCTCTCCCATTTCCATTAGAAAAGCTAGCGAAAAAAACCCCAAAATAGAAATCCATTTGTAACTTTCAGTTCCATTAACCATATTCAATATATTACACATTCTACAATAAGAAAGATAGTTTTATGATTTGACAAAAAAATGATGGTATGATATTTACTGGTGTACAATAAAACAAGATAATGTTTTGGGAAAAAATAAAGGACAAGCTTTAGAACAATAAAAGGGATTTTGCTTTAGTCAACAAAAAGTGCAGTAATATCTCATTAAGCTGATTAGTATGCTGCTTAGAAACAGTACTAGGTGCTGTAACACATGATTATAATCATAAAAATCCTTCAGTGTTTGCAAGTAAGCATTAACGAGGTATATTAAATTTTAAGGAGACTGCGACTAGCAGCTTTGTAAACCTCTGAGATTAAGATTTAACCCTTCTGTTACAAAACATTGTTATTTTGTCATTTTGAAACTGAGCCCATCAAAAGGCACATAAATTATCTTCCGCCAAGTCTTTTAATTCATCATTGTGAACCTTCAGATTTCAGTTCTTCCAGAAACTTGCCAGATTATAGAAGGAATATCTCTGTCCTTGGATGAGTAAGACATGTGATTTAAGGCACTTTGATTTGTTTTAAAGAGCTCTCTTATGGAACTAGATAAAACCAATTAAAATCTGGGGAAGGTGTTGTGGAAAGCCTCAACAAGTCTAAGAATTTTAATAACTTTCCTAATACACAGTAATGACTACAAATTGTACCTACACTATGTATATTGCAGAAAATTAGAATTCAAAGCTGTTTGTTAAACATGAGTGCTCTGTTCTGGTCTGCATAACTGTCCACAATAATCTTCTATCCTTGCCACTTCTCTACTCTATACAGAAATAATGTATCTATAAAATTCTATTTAAAATATAAAGTTTTACATTAATAACTCTCGAACTATATAACACTATAAGATTATATTAGAACATAATGAAGATCTGTGTTGTTCAGTAGAGTGATTTGACACTTTGTTCACTAATAAAATTTCTGAATTCTGTATGTTCTTCAATAATTAATATGGTCAGCTTTCTGTTTGGCGTTAGCCAAACGCATTTACTCGCTATATCTTCTACAAGGGCTGCAGGCACGCTCCAGGTGGACACCATTCCTCACACAGCTTCATAGTGGCCACCAGCTAGATACTTTGAGGCCCAAATCTGGCACATACTTAAAATGCATGTAATTGTGCTCATGGGAGCAGCCCAGTAGACTTCAAAGGGTGACCCTTGAAAGCAAAGTTCCACACATGCTTAAGTATTTGCAGGATCAGGGCCTAAAAAAAATCATGGGTGGTCTCCAAGAGGAGACCGATTTGGTCCTCGACAGGATGATTGAGGTTGCGATACAATGCAGATCTCATAAGAAGGAAAGGGGTAAGTGTATATTCACATGCATTAAAGATGGACACGAGCTACAAAATTTTGCTTGTATGTAAAGCAGATTTTTTTCAAAATTTAACAGTTCTCAGATTCAGGTTTCATTTTGGGGACCCAATATTTACATGCTGTCAATGTTGTTATTGACAAAAATACTAATGAGATCAAGTATATTAAAGGAAAAGGCTTATGCCTATAAGCAACAGGATTGCACTGAAGTTTAGCTTGCAGTATCTGGTTTCCAAAAGTAGGGGAACAGAGTCAAACCAGGTGTTCACCCAAGGCCACACAGCAAACAAAATTCTCGATTTCCATTAGAGATTTCTGTGTAGCAGATCACAATCACTCAAAATGCGGGTACATACAAACACCTTTTTTAACATTTTTGAAAGTTTGCTAAACTTTTGAAACAATCCAAATTTCATGTTCAAAAGCATTAGCTTAACATCTGAGGGTTGTATTGCTTAGGCCTGCCATTGCCTGAAGTTAACTGAGACTTTGAATATCTGCCTGCCTACCAACTTCCTAAAAATAAATTAAAAACAAAAAAACAAAAAAAAAACATAAAACCCCACAAAAGAAAACAAAAGCGAGAATCCACTTTCTGTCTGGATTCCACATACCACAGGTGTTATTTCTCCTCATCATACTTAAACAAGGCATGTTGACAAACAAGAACATAAAAATTCAAGAAATGCATTGCATGTACAGACACATACGTATATGGAAGAGGGTCTAGAAAAGTCTTTGTGAATTGTCATTATTCTAGAACAGCTTAATTTCACTTATTCAGTTGACCTTAATGGGAACTGGTGCCTTTACATGCTCAGGAAGGTTTGGGTAGTTAATTTTAGCATTTTATGCTCTATCGAAGTTTAGAAATGCTGACAGATCCCAGTGGAGTTTATTAATTCTGATGTTTAACCCTAAGCATCAGTTCAAACGTATGGTTATTCGGATTTAGAAGGGGAGAGAGAGTTGTGGTTGAGATTTTAAGATATTCTGTGGCTCTTTTTCAAATATAACTTTAACAAAGTAACAACAGCAGTTGTACTTGGAACATGATCATTTTTTCTAAAAATTTTTTTTTGCTACTTTCTGTCTCCCACAAACACACGGACACATATAATGTAGAACATAGGATGAGTTGAAAAAAAGATTAAGAGGAAGAACAAACCCATAATTTTTCATTTAAAAACTAATAATTTTAGATTAAATCTTGCGAGCCTGACCCACACACATTGATCTTTTGGCACTGGAAATTTTATGTATTTTTGATGAAATATGCAGAAAGGTCAGCAAAGCCTCTTCTTGGTGAGAAATAACCACCTGTAAATACCACGTCTTCTGATCAGCTCTTCAGTTTCTAGGATTCTGCTACCACAATCTCAAGATGCTACAGTTCTTCACTTAAACGCTACTCCCACTCTCACCTGCCCCGGCTTCTTGGAGTCCTGTCTCCTGCCTCTGGCTCCAAATTGTCTCTTCTTTTGTTCACTCCTACCTGGTTTCATTGCAAAGTATAATCATGTGATTCAAAGTACTGCCACGTGAAATTACCCCTCCTGCAATTCCTGGTTAGTGCATTTAGGAACACAGGGACCATGCTCTCACGTAAATCAGACTGTTGGTGTTTTTCAGCCCATTCACGGCAAAACCTACCAAAATCCCATCTTGTATCCACGTGCAAGACAGAAATAAAACTCCTCCTCATCCATCATTCCACTATGAATTAGATAACCCAATCTAATTTACCTAATTTCTCTAAAAAAAATTAGCAATTTCATTCTCTCCCTCTTTATCCATCATCCCTGTCTAGATCTATGACCAGATAGGGTTACGCCAGGTGGGGTAAGGGGCTTTCACTCCCCAGTGAGCCTCTTGCTTCAGGCCTTGCAGGTCAAGGTCCCCAGCCTGGAGTCACAGTGGTCATTGCTCAGCCTCCTCCCGCGGGCTCGGACCTCGCCCAGGGCCCGGCTGCTCTCCACAACACCCACGAGGTGCAGTGATGCTTCCGCACCACGGCACGCTCATCCTGCCTCCATGTGCATCTACTGACAGACACAGCCGTCTTCCCCAGACTGGCCTGATGCGCAATGCTACTGTATCCATTCTGCCCCAACCACCAAATGCTAAAAACACTAAAAAAAAAAAAAAATATCATGCAAAGGGACCTCACTGGAATTTACCTTTTAACAGATAATCAGTTTGTAATTTCAAGTATTTTGACAAATGTTTTTCTCAACATCTTTCTTCATTATGTCCCACCCTTCTTGCCTCCCCAAACCAAAACACTAGGTATGCAAAAAAAACAAACCTGGAAATGCCAATTTATAAGTGCTGATGTGATGCTTCATGGGAGGGAAAATTTCTTGCTTTCAATTTTTAAATATATAGTCTGTTACATTATTTTCATGAGTCTGATCTCTCTTACAAGGAAAACACAGAACGTTTTGCCACCGCTCACACTGGGAACAGAAGCACAATGTTCTCTGCAGTTAACATATGTTTACAAAATCAACTGCAAATCAAATTTGAGATTGTCAAGAAATTCAAAATATGTTTGTTGAAATTTATGTACTAAATTTCTGACCTTTAACTATCTCAAATGTTTTGTAAAGACAGTGGCCCTCAAGACGCGGCACCGCACGGAGCCTGTTGGTATCAGGAGTTGTTCGCAGGCTGCCCTTCCTACCCTAAACAAATCCTCAGCCCACGCACAGGCGAGCCGCGCCAGCCAGAAAGCCCAGTCCTCACCCTGCTACAGCTGTCCAGGCTGCAAACCAGCTTGGCTTCTTCTGCACGGGGCAGGGCAGGAGCGGCCCCTCAGCCAGAAGCAAACAAACCATCGGAGGACAGCCCTTTACTGTGTCCGGTGTGCAGTTTCCTGTTTCCGTGCAGAGGGTACTCAGCTTATGAAATTCACAACTGGATACATATATTACAAATATACCCTCTCATCTCCCACATGAAGGTACAGTGAGACATTCAAGTCCCTTTGATGATACTAATAGTTATTTTGATTTCACTCACACTTTTGCCCTCAAGACTATTTCCTGTGATATCAATAACGAAAGTTCTGACTTTAGCCATTTCAACTGAACACACAGATTTTATTTAAGTATTTGAAATGGATTACTGGAATTTAAAACCAATTATGACACCAGAAATGCCTGTCATCACAACTACATTAATGTAATACGAGAAGCTCAGCTTCCTTTTGCTGGAAACAGAGAGGAAAAAAAAAAAGATAGCAACTAGAATAAAAAGAGTTTGAATATAAATATATGACTACACACACACAAACATATGCAGTCACACACATATCTGTATACATACACATACGTGCACACACACACACACCTGTTATCTTTGTAAACAGATGGACCAAATTCATCTCTCATTTACACCTGTTCGTTCCTACTGGACACACACACTAAAGCATTTCCCTCTTCACTGCTGTAGAGAAAACAGTCATTTTAAAAACACTGTTGTGCTGTTATTATAGCTTAGATTAGGTTAGTTAAGAGATTTACAGTTCAGTAAGCAAAGTAATGCTTTACAAGCTCACGTGTTTAAACGACAAGCTCTCTCTGGCCCTGATCCTCTGAGCAGTTAGAGTTACAAACACTGTTATGCTTTCAGAATATAGACCTGGTATTTATCTTTCCAGCTAGAAAAATTCACATTTACCTACATTATCTTGTGGTCCACTGACAAATTCTAAATACTCTAATACAGACTGCTTCAGTTCTTAGCGACTCATAAACAGGTATCGCTGAGAAACTTCAGAATATATATATTGAATTTTTATTAAATATTGTTCTTCTTGTTGTAGCTGAAACAGTTTAACTAAGGCTGTTATAAGCATAATACACTCCTGTTAAGAAATACAGAACACCAGACTACTGAACCCTTTCAGGGTCATTAAACAGCTGTAAACATTATTACAAAAATAAACCAGAGATTTCATGCTTACATTTTAGCCCAGAGCTTGGTGTGCTGAGCAAGTACATTTTTTTCATCTCTTACAATCAACGCTGGTGACATTTGGGCATCCAAACAAATTACATCACAAATATTACTGAGGTGGGTAGGATACCGAGCGGTTTATTTGCCAGATGATTAATATGTAAACAGTAGGGCAGGACAGATGACCTGCTCTTCTTTGACTGATTTGTAGGCGATACTAAGAGACATAGATGTAAATAGTTAAATTTTAACAAAAACATGTGTGCACAGAAGGGGAAGGGAGAGATCAGCTCTATTTAATGCCACCAGGACAGCATTATCCAATCTGATCAAATGAAAAAACATTAGACCAGATTTTATTCTCATTTTACTTATGTAAAATAGAGAAATGGAGTAACTGCCTCAAGTTCTTTGGTGGTTTTGGGGGGTTTTTTTGTGATTTTTTTTCTGTTGGTTAAATAGGTGCCCTGCTCCTTGGGGTGTAATATAATTATATTAGGGAAATACATGGTTTCTGGAGTGTAACATGATGTCTTTAAAAATAAAAAGGAGTTGACTTACAGGTAACCTGTCTTATCTGTTTATTTGTATTTAAATATTATTAAGGCCAGCTTGGTAATTTGTTATTACTATTAGTCACTTTACCACATTTAAGTTTCGTAATCACTGCAAAGCATATGTAGCTTCTAAGAACTAAGAACTGGGGCAAAGCAGCACTCGAGCACAGCGTGTACAAAGCACTGGGTGATCCTGGGCTGAGCAGCTCCCGCGGCCCCGGCCAGGAGCCCAGGGCCAGGGCTGGAGCCTGACGCGAGCACCCATCGTCCAGCACCCAGCCGCCGCAGGGAGCAGGGAAGGCATCTAACAAAACTGTAGCTGCTTTGTGGTGCTGATATTTAAACAAGCTGCTTATTGATTCCAAAACAAAGTAGTCCTTTAGTAACAACAGAGCCAACTCATTCCACAACAGTTTTTATGTTTTAAAGAAGGGTTAGCAGAGGGATTTTGAAGTTTCAGAAGTCATTAGCAGACAGAAAATTGTTTGCTGAGGCTGTACTGCTTTTGCTCAGGACCGAGAAGACAGTTGCTTTCCAAAATACCTGTTACATCTGTAGGGTACTTTCTAGCTAGCACAGCATTTTGGACTGATAACTGATCAGAAGATAAATCACCAGAACAGTCTTTGGCTGGTAGCACCCATGGAGTGAAGGACTGTGAACTGTTTGTGATCACAATCTAGGAAGATGAGCAGAAAGGAGAGGAGAGGTCATTTATAAATCTCACTCACAGATTAGAATAGAAAGATTAGAAGGATGCAGACAAGCTGTTTGATTTATTGCTACTTTGCATGTGACTTAGCAAAATCTGTTTTCCTTCTTATTTATTCTATTTCACTTGCATATACTTAACAAGTCAGATCCAAAGAAGAGAAAGATAAATAATTGGTACTGAAAGTTCAGTAGATTAAAACAAAAAAAAAAAACAACCAAAACCCTACTTTTTTTCCAGGCACCGGCTGCATCTGGGATCATTATTTTTTAGCATATAAGCATTGATTCTCATTTTACTTCTTTCTTTTCCTAGTGTTCTCCTGATGACAAAAGTAAAGATAAGAGTAATATCAAAATTCAATAGGAGCCTCATTTGTGGAATGCTTCATTAAACTAAAGCTTCTGCTACTTTAGAAACAGCATTTTTAAAAGTAAATTTGCTATTTTCATGTAATTTGGAATGTATACAACTGATTAAACTCTCTCCAATTTGATCAATCTCCTTTAGCTCCTATCTGATCATTCGCTTTAATTAATCTAACTGGCATCCATGTCAGATTGAAGAAACCTTAAAATTAAGCTTTTAACAGTCCAAATAATAAAATGCCTGGAAGATTTTGAAAAGCATACTTATGATTTCATTTTTTGTCATTTTTACAGCATGAAATGGGCTCTGAATCTTCTACTCTCACCTGAGGACACTGTACCATGCTGGAAATCTGTAATACTCTAGCTCATTATGTAATATTAAAATATACATACTGTTGACCCTATTAATCCTGCATTCCTCACACAGGCAAGTTCCAAACAAAAGGCAGTGCATTTCAGCTGGGTGAGGACAGGAGGATCAGGCCCTCTATACCAGTTACAAAGACATCAAGCAAGAAGAGTTAAGACCACAGAACTCAAATCATAGTTTGAAACAATTTAAATCCAAAACTCAAATCACAGTTTGAAACAATTTAAATCCAAAACTGTAATGCTGGGTTGACGATGTTATTTTCATTTCACAAAGGCTTAGTCTTAGATTTTGCGCACAACTAAATATAGTGTCAACTGCACATATGTCCCAAAGATCAAAGTATGATTGATTGTGAAATATTCATATGTGATAGCCCAGCAAGGTTTTGTTCACCAGGGCACCTGTCAGAAGCATAAGCTTGGATACAAATCATCAAATAAGTATGTAAAATCATTACTAAAATCCAGGCATGCAATCAGATAGTCAGTTGTCTGAAACTGTTGGACTGTAGCCAGCACAGTGGCTCAACAGATGAATGCTTTTGTCTTTGCAGATCCTCAGGACCCTAGTTCAGTTCCTCCTGCTACTGGTCGGGTCAACTGTCTGTACCTAGCATTGACTTTCCTGGCACTTAATGCTAGGAGTAAAGAAAAAAATCCGAGTCCATAAGTTCCCTTTGACCCGAGCCACAGAAACATCTGCTGGTTGAGTCACGAACTGCTTGTTGGCCAAGTTGAACAGTAACCAATCCTGTTGCGGATCAGCTCTCTCAGCAGTAGGTGTCACTGCAATAAATAAATGGATTTCAAAGGACAAAGACATACATTCCCAATGAAAATGCATAAACAGAACATCCTTGAGTAAAGAGAGCTTCAAAACAAAGTATATGGTCCAATTAGACTTTAAGTTTATGCAAAATGCTGGAAATCTGGTTTGGGGAGAAATGAAATTGCAGAAGTGGGATTGCCAACACCACCATCAAAGTAGTTCTGTCCTTTAGCCCTATGTCAGAGATCCTTTAATTCACATTAATCACTTCCCTGTGATCCCAGGTCTATTAGGTAAAGACTGCTACAGTTAAACCTTTTAAAAAAGCTCTCTAATAAATGAAGTAAATTTTCTCTAGTGGAACAAAAGTCCTAGTTATACGGAAATACACTGCACACTCAACTGGAGTTTCAGGACTTAACAAAGACCACAAGGTTAGCCTATTTTCTGCCAAATTAGGGAGTCCATACCCAAACCTATCTCCAAATAGAAGAAGAAAAAAAGAGAATACTTATAACAGCTGTAGAGGGGGGAAAGATGTCTCAAGTATAGATTTAATTAACAGAGTGCATATTTTGAAAGAGCAGTAACCAATTTATATTTGAAACAGAAATATGTGGTATGCCAAATAATATCACAGAGACGTCAGCCAAGCCTACACCATATTTGGTTTCATTATCACAAAATGGTTTGTAGGATAACTAAGGATGCTCCAAATTGCGTACTATTGAGTTAGACGGTAGACACAACAACGCACCACTAAACATACAGGCTACCTGTGATGACATCAACACAGAAACTACATCAACACAGAAACTCCCTGCCTAAGTAAATGTTTTAATGTTGGTCAACAGGAAAAAGAAAGATTAATACACTAAACCTTGCATAACCTGTTGCACATGAAAGAGAGCACATGCGACAGTACATACTCTTGAGGTACATATATAATAAAACTGCATTTATTTCATTTCTAGTGACACCAAACTGAAACAAAGGAGAGGAAAGAATATAGACAAAATGAAAAGATAAATTACTCCATTCTTCAAGGTCAGTATATTTAAGAGAAATCAACATTAAAACTTTCCCGACGCACGCAGAAAGCATAAAGGGCCACACCATGTATCTGGGAGGAGTTGAGCTCCTCCTTTTCCCCCAGCACACTGCTGAAATGTCCCCGGCAGTAATTCCCAGCAGCTCACACCCCAGTATTCTGTAAAGCTCCCGAGCATCGTGGGTCATCGAAGCATATTGTGATCAACACAGTGAGAGAGGAAGGGAAGACACTTTCTGCATGTTTCTTTGTTGGACACAGAAATAGCCAACATCTTAATATAAATGCAAACAGTTACAAATTCAGAAGTAACTTGCCCAATTTCAGTGCACCCAAACAGCTTCCAAGCCCAGAAAGCAACCAAATTTTTCAGAATTTCAGCACTGTAGAATATTCCTAACTGATCATTTCCACATCTCATTTAGGAAAGAGCTCATCATGTACCTTGACTTAAATAGATGGCTCATCCTCTGTAAAGAAGTCAGGGACAGAGTTCAGAACTCTTTACTCCCATTGCTTAGTCCAGTATGCCGGATAGCTTTCTTTTATCAAACATAATTGACTGCTGAAAAGACTGTGTTTTTTAACTCATGACAGACCTGTCAGCATAAAATTTTTTGTTAAAATACTGTGGAGAGTTATTTTGGTTTTTAACAACTGAAATTCTTGGCTGTTAATCCCTTCTTCCTCCAGTTTCTGTCTTCTCGCCTTTCTTCCCTCAACCCAGCTGATTTATTTTTCCTCTCCCTATAACATGTGGACTTGGTGGCAAAAAGAAAAGACATAATTCAGAGGGTTCATAGTCATACTTAGATACAAGTGGCTTCAATGAGTTATTTTTAATACTAATTTCCAGGACAAGGATAATGTTGAGAAAGCCTCAATTTCAATGGAACTGGATGGAGTACAAGGTGCAGCTGAAACAGGCAGCGATGCTGGGAGGCAGGTGGATGCAGGAAAAATAAAGCAAACATTGCTCAGAATGCTCCTTGTGTTTGTGGTCTCCCAAAGAGTAGAAACAGCAAACTCCTTGCAGAAATAAGTGGGAAAGGACAGATGAGAAAACATACCACAAACTTAGACCAAGGACAGAAAAAATATACTTCATTATCACTCACGAAAAATGAAGCACTAAAACCCACAAATCTTCTTTATCCCTTGGTGTTCTGGTCTGTGCACACTTTTACTGATATGATATACTACTGCTGTTGTCATTTAACTTTATTAATTGATCACGGTCACGAACACAAGAGCAGAGCCGGTAACTCTAGAAGCCACCTTGTACCTCCTATGATGCTTTCACACTGAGATAAGTGGTCTAGACTTAAAAGGGTGTGGTTCACAGTCACTGCGCACAGCTAAGACACCGACAGCTTGATTTTGCAACTGCTATAATCGGATCTACCCCAAGGTCAGAAGATATTCATAAAACAAGCTCTTCTTCAGAATGTCATTTTAGAGAAGCAAAAAAATACATCTATCTGCAGGACTGCCAATCACACTCTTTCGGATGGCTTCTTAAGCAGGAAGACAGCCCCAAACAGGAATATCTATACTAAAAGTAACTGACTTGGGAGTATTTCCCTGTATTTCTCCATCTCCTTTTCAAATTACCTCTACCTGTCAGAGTGAGATCGTTCAGCCTCACAATAACCCTGCCTTTTCCCCTGAACAATGGCACAGAACAGTTGTAACAGTTCTGCGATGAAGGAACAACAATGATGCCACACAAGCGACCATAAAAAAGGGTCACATCTTGGCAGTGCTCTTGAATGCAGTGAGGTGCAACCCGCGAGGTGAACAGAGCATCTCCTCCCACCACTGCGCGGCAAGCTCAAGTACAGGAACGGGAATGGCTACTAGAGCATATATCGAAGGAAGCACAGACGCAAGCACTGATTATGGTAAAACAGTACATATGCTTAAATACAACAGCAGCATGACCTTCAGGATCCCAACAACCTGAGCACCGATTGCTGTTTGGGCACTCCCCTTTTATCTGGGCACAATGGCTTTGAACATTAATAAAAGGGCACTAAAAACTTGGAAGACATAGCATACAGACGAATACAGGGCAGGAGGAATGCTATAAACATACAATAACATATTTCAAAGTTATCTGCAGGATAAGAATCCTTTAAATAATTTTGATGTTAATTGCAATATTCTGGGCCCTTGGCTGAAAAGACAACCTATCGTGGTTGATAGGTGAGTGGCAACAAAGCTGACAAAGAAAGTCTGATAAATGCAATCACAGGGTGACAGACCCTGGCAAGTTCAATTACTGTTGCAAAGTCAGTTGGGAGATGGACTCTGCTAACTGTAACATATCCTTAACAGCCAGCTCTGGCCACATACAGCTCTGACCAAACTCCTTCGAGTGACTGACAGGATCCCTGGAGGCTTCAGTCTGGTAGCAGGTTGAGAGCAGCTGAGAGTTATCAGAAGGACCAGTGATGAACAGGGAGTGCTTAACTGCAAGGGTTTTGGATATAGCATGCAAATAAACAGAACTAACTCTCAGTGAAACTATTTCAAGTCTCTTGAATAGTCGGTGCAAATGAGCAGTTTGTGTTCACTTTCGCCAGCTTATGTAAAACTTTACATTGCTGAAACCTGTGTGAATCTAGGTAGTTTCAGCAAAATACAAACCCAGACGAAAGGAGGGAGAAAGCCTTGGTGGTTTAGTCTCAAGGACCCGGCCACAGGAGGTGGTGAGTGGGCTCCCACTACTTGCAACAGAACATCAGAGAGCTTCTCGTGGTACAGGACCAAACATCAAAGCCCCAAAGCTGAGATCATTCAGAAGTTCCCCCCCAAAACCTCTGTATCGCTTTGGCTGCCCAGGCAGAAACTCATTTTTGTGTTGTACTGATTTCCAGTGCCTTGCACCTACACTCTTAAAGATTCCTCTATCTCTCCTTCTAATTAGAAGGATTTTTATCTCCTTCACTTTCTACTTCTGAATAGACCAGCTATTGTTATTTGATGCAAGAAAGCAAGAATGGGATGTATATAGCAAATTGCGGCTTCTCATACTTCAGTGCAAAGTTATCTAAGAATTTAAGTCATAGTTAATCAAAGTATCAGGCTTCCTTTTAGTTTCTGGGGTTTTTATGTCACAAAAAGAAGTCCTCTCTCAATTTTTGGTTGTTGACTTCTATTTTCCTAGTGACTTTTCTTACAAAAATACCTCCCAAAATCCACTGTGTTTCTAAAGGACTTCTTTGTTCTCTTTCTGGATTTTCCAAAAATATTGTAAAATGATGATGGTATAAAAATTATACTGTAAAAAAATGTAAGTACTGTGAATGAGCAGAGTTATTCGTTTATATCTCTAGCTTATGAAATGCCCGTATCATGTATCCTTTATCCAACAGCAGATTCTTTTAGCTTCAATCACAAGAGCTAACAATATGTTATTGATATGATTTCAGGAAACTGTCAGCAGGCAGCTTAACTTTCAGCTCCTCGGCTATGGTGAGCGTATGCACAAAACATACCTGTGCCTCTCCTGCATGAAAGCTGGCAGCGATGCACACGTTCCTGTCAGCTGTCACAGCAGAATAAAGAGAAATGTAAACAGGTCTTCCTCCCTAAACGCAGCCTTATACTCCTTACACAGCAAAAACCCTGCTACTGCCTTCACTGGGAATTTTAACTGGCATCCAAAATGCATGTCAGAGCACTGAGGTACAGCTGGTTGCTCTCTGCAAGAAGCTGGAGCAAGGAGCAGCTGGGTAGGTAACCCAGGGCTGTGGGCCCTCATCCTTCTTGCCCCGTGCCCACCTCTGCCTCAGCAGTAAGCCCTTCTCCAGCAGCCGGCCTTTCGCACTGCTGTGAACCAATTTCAGGCGTCCGCCTATGCCCTCCAGTTACATTCAACACAACATCAACAGGAAGACTACTGAAAAGCTGGGCTAACTGGGCCCCCACCCTGGCGAGGAACAGGTGAGGTTAAATGACACCTAAGGTTCGGCACACGTGGAGCCCCGTCTCCAGGAGCAGTTAGGAGCCTGACTCCTACCAGCTGGGGTGAGAACCAGGACTTCCAATGCATTTCTGCATCCAGCCCTTTGTGCTCGCTTAGGGGAATGGGTGCAATCAAAACAAGAGTGCGACGAGGCTCCTCTGTAGAGATTCAAAACTGCTTCATTTTCAACCACTTCTGCTTGAACGAAAAATAAAGTTAGCACATAACTAAGTCCAGTATTTTCAAGTTCTGTATTTACCTGCTATTACATTTTCAAGAGCTGAAGAATAATCCCAAATGTCAGAAGCCAGAACAGGTAAGCTAAAAGCACATCTCTCCCCACCCTGGGAAACCACGGGGTAGTTTTCATATTGGTTTACAAGCTTTAATAATAAGAGTATGTTGTACCATTAGATGTTGGTCATTTTTTTCTTGTCTGACAAAGAGAAATAACAGACTGCTGCAGGAGTTAGCACAGTTTTGGTGGGGTTTTTTTCCTTCAGATGATCAGAGAAAGTACCGTACTTTAAGGATGTGCCTCACTTGCTCTTAAAAGGGTAAAACAAAATATTCTTCTAGCTATGCTAAGCCTGCCATATAAGTATTATGCTGTTACAGATTTCAAAAGGTTAGCTTCAATGAACCTGACATCAGTATAACCCAAAATAACCCATTCAAGAGAAAAGTAAGAAATAATTGCTGTTTTCTCTTTTTTTTTCCTCAGCTATATTGCTATAATGATTTTGCATAACAGATTGAACAAAGTGCTGTTGTGACAGGTGGTAGAATTCAGCTAGTAAGCACAGAGACAGGGTTCAATTTAGTTTGTGAATCCTTTAATTGTTGTGCAGCTAATTAAAGAAGGTTCTTTACACTTGCAAGTGTTTACCGTTGCTAGTATGCATACATGAAAAATTAAATTGTGCCTTCAAGGGCTGAGAACTATAGAAAAATCATAGCTGATTCTGCAACATGCTTACCAGCTCAAAATAGCTGCTCTTCACAATTGGAATTTGTAAAACTTTTTGCTAAGCAAATATAGAGCTAATTAGAAGTGTTCGTTGGACCAATTAACATTTAAATAAATAAGCCATATTGCACATTTCACAGTCTTTATTTAATGATGCTTCTTAACTCTTTGGAAAGATTCCTTTAAGTACAAATAAGTTGTCATAAAAATGAAAGACAAAAATAACACCATAACAGTATATTCTATGCTTTTTTCTTTTTGCCTTGAAGTCTTTTCTAAAACTGTATACCTGTTACTTAGGAAGGAGGGATACACAAATCTGGTTCCTTCTTTCATCTTGTCAAGTTACCTTTCCACCCTTCTGAATGCAAACAGGAAAACATATTTGATTACTATTTAAAGTGTTATGATAGTTCTGTTTGTTTTGCCCCATGGAACAGAATCTGTTTTAGGAAAAAAAATCTTGCTTTTATCTCATAAAATGGCCATTCCAGTCAAAAAGAAGGGTGCTCTCAGAAGAGTTTGCTCTTCAGCATAGCAAAAGTAGCAGTTTGAAAGCTGCATCTACAAACAGTGAAGTGAAAGAAAAAAAACCAAACCTGTTTTTCAGGTCTACTGTTCTCATTTCCACACCAAACCCAGTGTTGTTGTTATACCTAACCCCAGGGCTGCAATTGCCTGTCTCTTCAGGGTCAAGTGATATTTTGCTTTCAAAACAACTGTCTTTTAATTTAACAGTCCCTTTCAATCAATAAGGCCCTTCAGTCTGCGTTGAACATACATTTTCTCTCTCTCTTCCAACCTCCAAACCTCTACCTAGCACAAAGGTTACATTAAAAACAGGGGGAAGGCTTCTTGCTACTTTTTTCCAAGACGCATTGCACTACCTTGTAATCACACTAAGAGCTAACGTGGAAGGACTCATTGTTGACCTCAGCCGTCAGCACAGAAAACCAAATTAACAAGGACCAATTAACATTTAAATAAATAAGGAAGATTAACAAAGAATACTCTGCATACCAAGAGGGTAAAATAAACTAAAGGAAAGAGTACAGTATCTCTCTCAGTCAGCATGAATGAAATTCTCCGGGAAGGACGCAAGCCCCTTGGTGCATGGAAGCACTGACTGCTCCCTCTCACGCTGGCAAGGCCTGCCGAGCACCCAAGGGGATGCAGCCGCGCAGCACAGCAAGCAGCGCACTCACCCTGGCAAAGCCCTGGGCAAACATGCAGAGAGCCCCCTGTCCTGAGTGATGGGCTACACAAGGAAGGGTGCTGCTCGTCCCTGGCCTCCGCAATGCCCCTTCCACGTGCGGCTGCTGGTTTTTGTGACGGCCAATATCCGATCGCTGCACACAGAATGTTTGGGGTTGGAAGAGACCTCTGTGGGTCATCTAGTCCAACCCCCCTGCCGAAGTAGGGTCACCCAGAGCAGGCTGCACAGGACCTTGTCCAGGCGGGTCCTGAATATCTCCAGAGAAGGAGACTCCACAACCTCCCTGGGCAGCCTGGGCCAGGGCTCTGTCACCCTCAGAGGGAAGAAGTTCTTCCTCCTGTTCAGCTGGAACTTCCTCTGCTTCAGTTTGTGCCCATTGCCCTTTGTCCTGTTGCTGGGCACCACTGGAAAGAGCTTGGCCCCATCCTCCTGACACCCACCCTGCAGATATTTATAAGCATTTATAAGGTCCACATCAAGATGCACATGGCTTTGAGCTCACGGCTGAGAGCAGCAGGCCAAGACTAGAGCCCTCTCACACAGATTGTCAGCGCATGCTACTTCTGATTAAATCTTTAGTGGGAAAGGTGTGTTTGGTGGGTTTTTTTTAGATCTGGTAAATTCTGGATAAAGTCAAAGAGAAGAAGAAGTGGCCAAAGAACATCCAACAGCACAAGAGGAAGGGATTTGGGAAGTCCCTGGAGACTGGGAAATTAGCATTTTAAAATGTCCGTTCCATTACATTCAACCTGGAGACTCCATCTTGCATTTCTGTGCTAAATAGGTAGTTGCTCTGACTACCAAGCTACAAAATATACAGGTATGAAGTTCTCAAAACCTTCATGGTTCAGGGCAACCAGGTCTCTACCCAACCTTAATTTCGTATACTTCTTTGACCTTCTTTGCAGAGTGAAGGGGGATGGGGGGAAACACAGGTACCTGAAGGTGTAACTCAGAGGTAGCTGTAGGGACTCCCTGTGCCATGCAATCAGATGATGCTACAACCAGGCAGGATGAAGGTAATAGGTTCAACCACCTTTCATCTTCCCCCCTCTCGCTCTTCCCTCAGGTAAATCTCCAAAGAGGACTTTCAGTTGGAAAAGTTTCTCCACCATCCTTGGATATTATCCCAACAAATCAATTAAATCCCCCACTTATTAATAATCTACAAAGCTTATCTTTCAAAAGGAAACTCCTCCTACATGAAGGTTATGAATGATTCTCAGAAGTTTACAACATGATCTATCATTTTAAGTATTTGGATCTTGAGTACCGGTTCAGGCGTCTAACTGACAGCCACCTTTATGAATACTTAAGAGTTCACAGAGATGATTATCATGTACTATTTAAATATGTATAAAGGACAAAGATAATAACAATACTTTGCACTTTAATAGCAGCTTCCGTCTGAAATTCTCAAAAGAGAGCCAAAGTCCTCACGAATGCACACTCACAGCTCCTCTGACCTGCACAGTTGGTCACTGCTATTATTCTCAGAAATCTGGTAGGCCTTTATTGTAAGATTTCTCAAAAATTCTAATGTCTGGCTTAATTTGAGCAACTGAAGCTTTACCAAATGGGCAACCCAAAGCGAATCACCAGTGTAGGAACGCTGACCGGCACCTTGCACCGAAACAGAAAGCAGCATTGGACACTGCAAGGCGCTCTGCAGGTCCTCGACCTCCGTTCTCCTGCTCCAGGAGGAGAATCCTCCTCATTCCCAGGCTGAGACACAACAGACTGATCAGCATACTGTGCAGCTGGGAGCAAAGCATCTCCTGCTGCTGTTCAGAAATAAGTGTCTCGACTCAAAAATAATCTTAGATATTTTCCCAGTACTAAAAAAAAAATCCAAAAGTGGACCCTCATTTGAGAGCCATACTTTCTTGCATGAAGAGCTCTTTTCTGCACTTTGTCAGCATTTCAGCAGTTTTGTATTTTAAAAAAAAAAAGTTTTAAGTCATCTATTTCTAAATGCCCTACTTTGATGAAGTTAAACTCTCCTGTCTTCTGACCAAAAGGCTGAAAGAAATGACTCTCTCTACTATCCTATAAAATACAGAGTTTTAGCCCGACAAAGATTTGATCATACTCAATTGTATCTTTCACAGTAAACATGAACAGAGCTAATAATTTCAAACAGAAATGTAAAAATAGGGACTCCAAATATCAGCACCAATCCAATGCAACTACAAAGTTTGAAATGCTGCTAAAAAGCTGGTTGGCTTTGAAAACTGGACCTGAACAATTTGAACTTATGCAAATGGCATTTGTACAGCAGTGAAACCAAAGGTCCTGCTGTCCTTAAGGCCATATTTACAGAAGGGTCAACTGATCTTGAAAAATTCTGCCAATGTATTAGGAAAACATGCTTTACTTCCAATATTTTTTTCTTTTATTATACAACTTTGTTTCTTAAACAAGTAAATTTCTTACGCAAGAATAAAAAGAAGCAAAGAAAAAAACCCACATGTCCCAAAGTACACAAGTTTTCATGCTTCCTTTTACAATTACCAATTTTGCTTCAACATCTGAAAAATTCTCATGAGTGTCAGAGAAGCACAAATGACTTTCACATCTCTTGCAAAACTTGTAATGAATATAATGTTAAAAAGTTTTTGAAAGAGAGAAATGGGGAAAATCTATTTTAACATGATTGTTATCAAATACTTGAACTAACTAGGAATAAGCTGGTATCATGAAAGCTCTCTTGAACAGACAACCTCTTTTGAGACAAATGCAGTGATGTAGGGAATTGATTCAGCTTTGTCCACTGGACACTTTGTCCTGTAAGACTGTCTGTATTCTCCCCCCCTTTCAACTCTAAAAAACAGCTTATCGTAATTTCCCTACCAGCATTGCAGTCAGTCTCAACCTTGGGGGTTTTCTGTTTGTTTGTTTGTTTTTTTAACTCCATTCGTTAAATTATAATGATGAAGTTACTGAAACAACACCCCAAGTCTCTGGCTGCACTACTGCTAGCACAACTTAGCTCTGATCTCATCTGAGGTCCTATAGGTAATACCAAACGGCAAGAAACTGAATTCCCTCATGTCAAATATAACCATCTAAAGTCAAGTCAAATTCAGCATAACATTTACAGATACAGAAGATCAGAAAATTGGTTCGCAACAACTTATCACAGAGTAACATGTTAGCACAAGTTAACTGATTCACAGTAATTTTTAGTGTACATGCTCTTGGCAAACGTGATGTAAACTTACTACAGCTTTCAGTGAAAGACATTTCACTGGTTTCATTAGGGCTAAACTAATACATTGCTTCTCACGTGCTGTGAGGGAGGAACTACTACAGAGACATACAGCAGCTGACAACTGCTAATCTCGGTGTGGGATGACTGTTTATTGCTAGGTTCTGTGGTCTTTTGACAGGGTTCAGAAAATCAGATATTTCAAATGGCAATTTGTTTTGCCAGATTTTCATTGAAACACCTGTGTTGCATTTTTCATGGAAAGCCACAAGACTTTTTCCTAGGGCCCATTTGCTGTGGAAGTCCCACCAAACGTGCAACAGGGATGGGCTAGCAAAAATAAATAATAAAAATCACACAGCGACTGAACTCCATGATATGCAGAGATACCAAGACAGTGGGAGACACAGATTTTAAAAATACACGTGATGGACCCAGTCCAAAACCAACTTGGTGACAGACTTTCCAATAACCTTCATGAATTTTGGTCCAAACCCACGCTGAATCAGTGACACACATTTATACCCATATATGGATCTCAGGGTGGAACATGAATCCACAGTTATGTGGAACTTACTGATGCAAATGACAACCACATATACAGGAAAAGATTTAATTTACCCTTACCCTTGATCTTTCATTGCAGTCTTTAACACAGAACACAAAAATCAAGGTGGGTATTTATAGTTAAGCCTTTGTTCCCTGCAAAATTGCTTTCAATAACTGAAAACAATCTGAGCTAAAATGAAACAACATTGTACTGTAACGTATGACTGACTTACAAAACATTTTAAACAAAAAAACTCACCCGCATGTAATTTCACTGTAAGCCACACACCACTTAACTACAGCACCACACTGTTCTAGAGTTTCGCTTTCTTACTCTAACAGACTGGCGAGGTTTTTGCCCTTATTTTTCCCAATCGGAAAAATTTCTCTGCAGTACTACTGAGTAGCAATGGAGCATGAAGTTGGAATACAGCGAGAATGGAGAGTCCTACCTTATATGTTACTGACTGGCTCGATAAGGCTTCATGAATGAAAATAAAAATAAGAATTCAAATGGACAAAAATACTGCCAGGAGTTTCCAGTTCTTCATGCATTACTTCACTGATAGTGGAATGCTCTTCCACTAATGGCACTGCCACCATCACCTCAATGCATTTTAAGATACATCAATGCAATAGAAAGGAGTTGATAGAGAACACAGTGATAGAAGACAGAGAAAAAAACAGTAGCAAAAGAACAATGCACTGGAATTACTCCTAATCATAATTATTTTCCTAAATTTTTTAGAGACTAAAACTAATACTGAAAAACCTTTGCTTTGTCTTTGATTTGTATATACAGCAAGCTAAGACTGGGTTCCAACTGACGAATCTACCTTCTGTTGCAGGCAAGCATGCACCTCATCAGACAGGAGCAGAGCGCAGACACAATGCACTGTGCACACAGGAGGGGACACACACTCCACAGAATCTTTTTCTCAGCAGAGACAGCGCGCTGCTTACAAAACATGCATCCCCACATACCAGCGAAAAACTGGTATGGGTCATTCTGTGCCCTGGCATACCAAACATTCTAAATACTTTTGTTCAGCTGTAGCCATGTCTACTCAAATCACAAACTATATAATAATGAGGAGTAACATACCTGCAAAATGAGCATAAACCACATTTATTTTAAAACTCAGTCTGCAGTCAGGTCTGCGTGTTCCCTGAATGAAGGAAACATGGGAAGCCTAGATCCAGAAGCTTACGATATAAACAACAACAACAAAAACCCCTTGGCAAAAGCGTTTATAAATAAAACTTACGCATTTTTTCCTTTTTGTCAATTGTTAATTTCATGAAGCGACTACAATCAAGAAGAAGTACACACAGTTGTCATCAAAAAGTTTCCATAACAATTCCTCTTTATCATCCACTTTCAACACCATCATTGGGCCTTCTACTTATTGTGTGGGATCTTCCATGGCAACAGTTGACAACTCCTGGGCATCCTCAATAACATGTTCCCTCTTGGGGACCATATATCTTTGGGACGCCTAAGGGGCTCCTTCAAAGCTCAGGAGGTATCAATCCATTTGGAAGACTTCCTACTCAGGAAGGAAGATGGAAGATAGTTTAATAAGCACTTACTATGAAAAACTGTGGAATAACCAAGCAGAACACACACAATGGCCATATTAATATTGCTACTGTATCCTCACTGGATACTTACTGACTTCCGTGCTGCAGCTTTGCATGAAATTTATGAATTTGCCTAAACTTAAGCACGGGTTGAAATATCTTCTCAAATTAAGGCTGCAAAACATCAGCAGTGTTTGTGAGAGATGTCACTAATCAGAAATATTGGAAGGTGGTGGTGGGGATTCTATCTTATTTAATGTTTCTATAAGGCAGAGCATCAGCAGTCATTGGTATATTATAAAGCATTAATTGCAATAAGTAAGTTTCACCAGCTAAAGAGAAAATCAAAGTGAATTTTCAATCAGGAAACAGACAAATTTGTTCAATACTCTTGAAATCTCAAGCAGATGCAGGGTCACTTTGCAGGTGCAGAACAACGGATGAGGAAAATGCAACTTGTAAACAAATACTGCTAGTATTGGCTGGAGCCATTTCTCTGCCAGACTACGATATGGTCTGGCACATATTATGACTTGCACTTTCTGTTTTTATTCTAGTCTTTTTTTAGGACAGGATCTATCTTGCCTATTTGCAGCTGTTCCAACATCTCATCTACCTAAATTAGACACCCATCTTTAAAGCGAATGAAATACTCTCAAGATCGCTTTGCCTTTTCTGAGAAGCGAACACAGATAACCTAACTTTGAGACAGTACTCCCTGACGTTGTGCAGGAAAAAGTGTTCTATAATCTAAACTACACTGAGTGTTTCTCCAAAGGGCAGACAGCATTTCCACTGCTTTGCCATGATTTTCAAAGTTGTATTTTACAGGAATCAAGACTAAGTTGTTACTTACAAGGTTCATTTTGTAAAGACATTAATTAATGGACTGCGCATGGAAGTGAGGTGAGCAATATTGTGCATTATTGTGTTGGCACATACATCATTTCAGTAATTAATGCTGACATCATCTTTTTAAGATGCATTAAGCAATATAGACAACATATACTCTGCCCAGCATTCCTTTTTTTGGGGGGGTGGGAAATGGTGAGGGAGTCTCTTGTGTCTGAGCACTACTGCAGTGGGTGCTCCACTGCCCAGTAAGGTCCTAGTTCTGTCTTGGCAAGAGGTACGCTTTCAGTACAGTTCTGGACTTGAAGGCATTTTTGAGAATCTAGCATTCTCACAGACTGACAGAGCTGTAGAGATCCAAACTCAGTAACATTTTTAGTGAACTATTCCTTTAAAAGCCCCCATTAATGGAGTGATTTCCTTCATTATGGATTTCAGGTGGAAGAGCAACTCATGGTAAGCTTTCACTTCAACCCTTCTGTTCAGACAGACTCCGGTTTCCTTTCTCTTCCTCCCTCTTTCTCATACCTAACCAATCGAATAGTTGTTCTCTCCCGTTTCCCAGATAAAGTTCATTCTTCCTTCCCTTGGAAATGAAATATAATAAGAAAGGAGGAAGTACTAGTTTACCTCAGTGATGTAAACCCATGAACTTTTTTCATCAGCCTGGCCAGCAGGAACTGAGAAGCTGAGAAATAGCAGTTATACCTTTGAAAAAGAAATCCTGAGCATCTCTATTATTCTCAACAAGGTATTGTCTAAGCACCTTAATTCTAAGGTTCTAGATATGTAGGAAGTTGGTGCCCTTCATGACTCAAAGCCATGGCATTTTTTTTAGCTGTTTATTGACCTGTTTATTATTATCTGTTTACTGAGCTGTTTTCCATGAATCTGTCTAATCCCTTTCTGAGCCTGCTGGTGCTGTCTACCTCTACAAATTCCCTTGGCAGCAAGTTCCAGAAGTTCACTACTCACCGTGTCGGGAATTATTTCCTTTTATCCATTTTAAACTGATCTCCTGCTACTTCCACTGGGTGTTCTAGCTATGGTTTTGTGGGATTTGGTGAAAAAAAGGGGCGAGGGTTGCCAAAATGATTGTTACAGAATTTTGTGTTTGCAGCTATCCAGTTTTTCCCAGGGAAAAATAAAAGTGTCCAAAAAAAGCTACAACACAACTTAGAATGTAAGATCCCAACTTGATAGCATGAGATGTGATGAGCACCCTCGCTAATATAGATTTGCTATCACAGTCTACTGAATTTTATAATCTAGTCCTTGTTGATGAAAAAAAAACACTTCACAGTATCAAAGACCTCCTCCGTAAGCTAATAATCAAACCTTGTACACAGTTCTCCTGAATTAGACCATTCGTGGATTGATATGTTTTGTCACAATTGAAATGGTGCCTCTATCATGACTGACATTCATTCAGGTACAGAAAAACACCCAAACATTCCTACTGTTTTGACTAAGAGGAAGAAAGAAAGGAAAAATTCGGGATGAAGCCTTCACTACAGCTCTTTTTCAGAAATACCCACCCAAATTTGAGTTTGAAGTCTACACAGACCTCTCATCCAAAGCCAATTTAACTAAGAGCCCAAGGAAAATACTTCTCCATCTGGCAGGGAATGTTGATCCAAGCTGTGTCCAGATGATTCCCTCCACCATCACCCTCCAAAACCAGAACCACTATAAAAAAATCACCATTTTCTTAACTTAGCTTAAAAAAAAAAAAAATCTCCCGACCATGGTTGAAGCCAAATGGCCCTTCAGGCTACTGTTGAAGAATCAATTACATTAGCTGTAAACCTAAGAGAGTCCTGGGGACAATCAGTCAGAGCCATAATAGCTGTGAGGGAATTGTTAAGCAAATTGAGGGATTCTTTAGGTAATTGGGATTGGACAACCAGGTCATACTTAATTTGAAGCATCCATTCCATACAAGTGCTTCAGAGGTATAGTAGGAACTACAGACAGTAAAGTCTAATTGTGCTGCTACTAACCCAGTGCTTTTAAAGGGACTCCCTTCCCCCCCCCCCCATTCTTGTGCAGAATATTTAATAGCCTTGTGCTCACTTTCAGCAGAGGAGAATTCAAGCAGCTACTGGAGGGGCAAATCGGGGAACTGAGAGCCAAGGCTCCGCAGCCTTCTGGGAGAACCCGAGATGCTTATGCACAGCCGGAGCCAGGGACACTAAATGCTTAGGGTTTCCTACCAAAACTGAGAAGGAGAAAAATGGACCTTTCATTGCTTTAAGACAGTCCAAAGATAGTAAGGAGGTACATTTTTCTTCTTCTGTTGTTGACTGTGTCTTTAGCATACTAACTGCACGATGAACTACAAGTTCTTGTCTTCCAAAGAGACTGCAAAAATTCACAATTTCTGCTTCAGGCTCTGAAGTGAGGTTTAGGGGGAACAAACTTTATAGGCAACAAAATCGTCAGTCCTGGGAGGTCATTTTGAGGGGGCTGTGCAGGGACCTCCAATCAAATCAGATTTTCACCACAGTTAAACAGGGAACTATTCCAAAAGCAAAAAGCTCTATTTCCTCTGTTTACTGAAACAACTTTCAGAAAGAAAGAGGTACGCCCAAAGTTCATCTTCATGTCTAGTTTCCTTTTGGTGAAACCTGTTGCAAGCAGCTACTGACAGTATTTTTTGGCTTCTCCAGAGAGAAACAAGCCATTTGGGTTGATACAACAGGGACTGCAGTCCCAAGGGAAACTAATTCTTTGCTGGACTGCCTTAAAGTATCACAAGGTAGACAAAATGAGCTAGCAAACACGGCCCTAAGAGTGCCAACACCAAAGCTGACAAATCCATCCTCTTGTCTCCCTTTCCTCAGATTCTTTCCTGGAACTAATTTGAGGAAAAACTCTAATTCCAGGTCTTCTGGCAAAGACTACCTAAAATAGTTGCCCAGAATGGAAGATTCTGGTAGTGCCACATTTGTTTGGCAAAGCAAGAGAAAAACTGGGAAGAGAGGGATAAAGAACAGAACCTGGATGACTGAAGGGTGCCAAAGCAAGAGCTTTGCGCCAGTTGCCATTCTGCTTGAAATCTGCACTGAGGAGCCTAGTGGTCTCTGCTCCCAGCAAGCTGGCCATGGCTTAGAAGAGTTGGCTACAGCAGACCCTGGCAGCAGAGCTGATGACAGCGAAACTCGGAGCAGCAGACGGGCCAATAGCCCATTGGTAGAGGTCAGGAATATCTGATCATGCACACTTCTGCCATTACAGAGCTCTCACTGAGTACAAATCCAGCCTATTTCATGCTCCTGTTTTCAAGGATGTTTTAACTGCTTATCAAATCGGTTAGTATTTTTCTAGCCTGGACAGAACAAGGGCCAACAACAGACACCGGATGCAATTCTGCCTCTAATGTTTAGAGTTGTGACATGATCTATCCGGCTAGACTATGGTTTTCTAAAGCTCTGCAGCAGAATGCCAGCAGTCACCCAGCAACAGCAGCTTCTAAATGGGGAAACCATGTAAAACAAAACAAAAAAGAAAAATCCCTGGTCTGGAACATACTGCCTTAACTGAAGGGAGTCTTTCCACTCCACACACTACACTAACACCGAGGTGAGTGAGCAGGCACAGTGTCTCCCATGAGACTATTTAAACAGGCAGTGGTGTACCAGCCCAATGCCTGGACAACATCAGGAGTCAAAGCCTTGGGAGCACTTGAAGGGCACAGCAAATAACCCATCTACAAAAATAATCATCATCAAAAACAGTCATCCACAACATTTTTGCCAGTCAGTACTTTGAAAAATGAACCATCACTTTTTGTGAAGATAATGCATGGGAATTCAATCTATGTCACAGCTATAGAAAAAAACATGCCCGTTGCTTTGGACTACAGAGATTACTTGACTGTACAGAATTTGGACTTTGTGCTTTGCAGTGTAGAAATGATCATGGTTAGGTAGCGGCTTTCTTTTGAGCAGAGTGCTGCAAAGAAATTTATTTTGCATGTAGGAAGAAAGCCTAGATTAAAAAGTTATGCCAGCAGCATCTTTGAAAGACCTTCCTTGGTGCAACCTGGGTGAAACACTTCAGGAACACTGAAGACAGTCAAATGAGTACCCAACAAGTAGAACAAAATGCTGACAAGATGAGTGATAATGACCTAGCCTCTTACAAGTCCCAGATCAACACAGGAAGCAGTACGGTACTGTTCAGAGGTGTTTTTGCTAACGGAAACACATTCAGCAACAAAGTAACTGGAAAAATAATAAAGTCATTAATACAATTCTGTATGCTTACAAGAGACTACGCTTCTTTGGCTTTTTCTAAGGAATTCTGAAGCAGGAGAAGTTTGGAAGTCCCATACAACATATTTGCCTTCTGCCACTGCATCCCCACAGACATTAGTCACAATATTAAAACACGGGTGTATGTAGTAGTTATGCTCAACAGAGGCTACTTCCAAAAAACACACAGAGGCTGCATGGTAGACTGTCAAGATTATGGACGTTGTGTCAACGCTGTCTCTGTATGGTCATTAGAGGTAAAAAAGGCAACAGCCTCTTTTGCCAGAGAGGATTGCAACGCAGAGTATCTACGTGCAGTGGAATACTTCACATCCATGCAATATTTGTACAAGCAGACAAATTGAAGACAAAATTCCAGATTCTTTGTTGAGGACAGCAGTACTGTTTGAAGCTCTGACTTAACGTGTGCCATGCCTTTCAATCTTGTATTTTATGAACACTGCTTTACTTTAGAATAAGTTATGTTCAAAAACTAGAACGCCACCTGAGAGAAGCTTAACTCAGCCACAAGATGGGTCTTTTTTGCCCATCAGAAAAACACAGTATGGACCACAAAAATGCCAGCTTCAGTCACAACTGATGATAGCAGGACACATGTGGAGTTAATTGGTCTAGACAGTGGGAGATCCCAACTGCTCCCATCCTGCTCCATTTCTGATGCCAGCAGACTACCACAATGCATTAGTGTACATTAGGGTCAGACCCCAGCTGCCTTCCATGTCTGGACACAGTGGGCAGGGAGAAGAGGGAGATTTGCTTTGACACCCAGGAATAACTGCATCACCTTGGGAGACTGCATTTCAAGTGTTGCTTCCGATTATAATTATAATTACTTGGTGATGATCACCTCCCCCTTTAGCTTAATTTAAAATGCTTCTGAGTTGAAGAGATGAATGACTGGAATTATCTGGGAAGAGCTGGAGTGATGGGGGAAGGACATAAAAGAACTTTTGTTCTTTCAATTCTTGTAGTTGGCAAAAACAGTAAGAAAATATTGCCAATTAATTTTCCTCACAGTGGTAACCTTTGCAATTATAACCTGTAACCAGTTATAACCATAATGTTGCTTGGTTCATACTAATTGCTAACTCTTGTGACCAAAACACAACGTTATAACTTTTGGTATGGGAAGGGGAGGAGAAACATGGCACTGTTTGAGCTGACCACACGTCACTGCTCTTCCTATATGATGGTCTTTTACATCTTACCTGGCACAACTGCCAAGTGATATTGGGGCCTCAGCGCTGGGCCACCTGTCAGATACATTCATTCAGGGTTACAGCTAGACACCCAGTGGGAAGAAGGAATCAAAAAAAAAAAACAAAACTGAAGGAAAGACTCTTTCATGTAGATTTTCCTCTTTTCTTTTCCACAAAACACAGTATGATTACTTTTAAGAATGAGGCACTAGTTAAAAATCAAAAGTAGAAAGAAACTTCACATACTTGTCCAGAGCTGAGGTCAGGGTTTGGCAGTGTCCTGCTCACACTGTGCACAAAGCCCCTCGGGCAGCAGCAGGAATGCTGCTGCTGCTGCACTCATGGGGCTTCCACACTGCCTTCCACTACGGAGGCTGAGAACAGCCTGGATAATCCAGAATCATGGAGGTAAATGTCTTCTGATTAATGAATGCACTGAAATTTCACAGCCCAAAACACATTTTCATTGCTGGATCTTCCCTAGATGATACTGATATTTCATCTCATGGTACTTCATTATAGATATATCTCTAATGAAAAGTATGGTGAAATCTCTAAAATAGCGTTTGAACCCTAGTTCAGCCATGCTGGACAAAGAGAACATCTGGCTTAATGTCTTCTTTCATCACTTTCACCTATCCCATTTTATCAGCTTTCAAGACGACAGCTGTCTTTACCTTCCTCTGAATGAGAGAGATTATTCGAGAACAGGAAATAAATCTGACTGGCAAGAAAGAAGCAGCTTCTATAACCAAACTGACGATGACAGAGCAACCATCAAAGAGGACTAAGAGATTCCTGTTACCTCCTATCTAGCCATCATCTCAGATATTCAGTATGTTTTAAGTGCACAAGCTTAATTTGTTCTTGGAAACATGAAAGCAATTCTAAGGAAAGACCACTATGCAGGTGAATCTTCAAGTGCAATCAACTAGTTGATCTACCAAAAACTTGCTAGGCCATAAAACCAGTACAGTCAATTTAATCTAAAATGATACATTACATTCTTTTTCACAGACCCTTAGTCTAAAAAATAGTCTTTATGCACATGATAAATCCAATGGTGTTTACAAGAATAACAGTTTGCAGCATTGGGCAATAAAGGCTGAGATTCTCTTTGCAAACAGATAAATATTTGTCCGCTGGTACTTTGTGACCATCTACCCAAATATTATCTGTGTGCATGTAGAATAGAGCACATTTTGCCAGTTGCTTTATTTCGTCAGTTGCTAGAACCATAATACCTGCTTCCTTTTCTTTCCTTCTAAGCTCTACTAGTCCATAAGAGCAAAAACCGCAGTCTGTACTGATACTGAGGATACGCAAGTGATGCATGGGGACTTAATACTACTAAACACTAATACAGCACTTTATATATTCATAGTGTTGTACAAACATTAGCAAATTAATTCTCACAGCAACTTGCAGAGTACCTAAGTATTATTTTCCAAATCAGAGCCAAATCTGTGGCTCACGTATACACCCACTGACATCAGGAATGGGTTTAGACCTAGACATCAGACAACACTAGTAAAGGGCATAATAATATGCTAGAAGCACTGTCAAAAGCTCGGATTAGAATTCAGAAGATCTCATCTTACACACACTTTCTCTCTTGCACAAACTTGGTTTCATGCCAGTTCCCACTATCCCATGAATACTGGGCTGTTTTTATTAAACTCCCATAAATACTAACATGATTTAACCAGGGAGATACCATCATAGAATCATAGGTTGGAAAAGACCTCTAAGATCATCAAATCTGACTTTCAACCCAACATCACCATTCCTACCAAATCATATCCCGAAGTGCCACATCTACACGTTTCTTGAACACCTCAAGGGATGGTGACTCAACCACCTCCCTGGGCAGCCTGTTCCAATGCCTGACCACTCTTTCAGTAAAGAAATTTTTCCTAATATCTAATCTAAACCTTCCCTGACACAACTTGCGGCCATTTCCTCTCGTCCTGTCACTAGTTACCTGGGAGAAGAGATCAACATTTGCCTCACTACAACCTCCTTTCAGGTAGTTGTAGAGAGCAATAAGATCCCCCCTCAGCCTCCTCTTCTCCAGACTAAACAGCCCCAGTTCCCTCAGTTGCTCCTCGGAAGACTTGTTCTCTAGACCCCTCACCAGCCTCGTTGCCCTTCTCTGGACACACTCCAGCAACTCAACTTCTTTCTTGTAGTGAGGGGCCCAAAACTGAACACAGTATTCGAGGTGCGGCCTCACCAGTGCCAAGTACAGTGGCACAATCCCCTCCCTACTCCTGCTGGCCACACCATTCCTGATACAAGCCAGGATGCCGTTGGCCTTCTTGGCCACCTGGACACACTGCTGGCTCATGTTCAGCCAGCTGTCAACCAACACCCCAAGATTCTTTTCCGCTAGGCAGCTTTCCAGCCACTCCTCCCCAAGCCTGTAGTGTTGCATGGGGTTGTTGTGAGCGAAGTGCAGGATCCAGCATTTGGCCTTGTTGAACCTCATACAGCTGGCCTCGGCCCATCGATCCAGTCTGTCCAGATCTCTCTGCAGACCCTTCCTACCCTCAAGCAGATCGACACTCCTGCCCAACGTGGTGTCATCTGCAACATTACTGAGGGAGCATTCATTCCCCTCATCCAGATCATTGATAAAGAGGTTAAACAAGACCGGACCCAAAACTGAGCCATGGGGGACACCACTCGTGACCGGCCGCCAGCTGGATTTAACTCCATTCACCACCTGTCTCTGTGTTGAGTCATTCAGCAAGGTTGTTATCCAGCAAAGAGTACACCCATCCAAACCACAGGCAGCTAGTTTCTCCAGGAGGATGCTGCGGAAAACAGTGTCAAAGGCCTTACTGAAATCCAGGCAGACAACATCCACAGCCTCTCCCTCATCCACTAGGTGGGTCACCCGGTCATAGAAGGAGATCAGGTTGGTAAAGCAGGGCCTGTCTTTGATGAACCCATGCTGGCTGCACCTGATCCGCTGGTTGTCCTTCACATGCCCAGTGAGTGCACTCAAGAGGAACCACTCCATAATCTTGCCCGGCACCAAGGTCATGCTGACAGGCCTCTAGTTGCCGGGATCATCCTTCCGGCCCCTTCTTGTAGATGGGTGTCGCACTGGCAATCCTCCAGTCATCTGGGACCTCCACTGTTAGTCAGGACTGCTGATAGATGATGGAGAGTGGCTTGGCCAGCTCCTCCACCAGTTCCCTCAGCACTCATGGGTAGATTTTCATTTTACAGTGGAAAATCACACCTATCTTAAGGAGTATAAACAAATAAGGAAGCCCACTAAAATAAGTTGATTGTTTGAAAACTAAACAGTAGTAACATGTATCCTACTTATTGGATTGACAGCATCCACTGCCGTGAAAAAGGACTCTTAAACATAAGAGTTATTATAAAGGTTAAAAGTGCAGAACATATGGAAATGCAAGGATGAATAACTGCACCACTTAAGAGGGTTTTATAACATTTTTAACATATAAGTATCCAATGTTACAAGCATTTATTTAGGCTTCAAAAAAAAGTCTGAAATCAATAACCAGGAACAATGCAGTTCAGAACACAGTGACTGCATATTCTAGACATGCTAGTGGTGGTTATAAAGCCTGCTGGAGGTTTAAAGGCTCAAATTGAAATACTGATAAGGTTACATTACCTATCCTCCAAAAAGCAATGTCAAAATCAGACTGACTTCATTAACACACAAACTAGCTGTGCCGGTATACAACTTCAATGGGGGTGATCCTTATTAGTAGCTAATATTCAAACTATGGGATGGACAGAGAGAGAATCCACCCAAACCTCAAAAGCGTGCATTTCTTACCACAGAACTATCGTAAAGAGAGAACAAGAAGCCGGCTAATGAGCGCGGCTGCTGAGGTTTGAAATCAGGATGGCGGTTCACTGCTCACAAGCTCTGTGTGGCCCTGAAGAGGGAGGTGCTTACATAGCAGCTGCAGGATTTATTCGCTCAACTTTCTCCAGCCCTGAAAAACAGCCTGGCAGCCTTCTGGCTCTCCTTGCTCTCAGATGTACCTTTTTCTTTTTTTATAATCAACAGTCCCAGGGGAGACTTCAGAGAAAACGTTGGCCTCAAGTACTCAAAATACTCAAGAGTTAAGTCTGGCATTTTTAGAATACCTGCGGGTAGTCTGGCAAATCAAGTATCCCACATTCACCCATCTCTAATGATGATTATTATGCACCAACAGCTGTCTACAGTTCAATGGATGAGACTCTAATTGATCTCATTACCTCCCCCCCATATAAAGCAAAGAGCATTCATGCTCTGTGGGTCTGGGGATCCTATGCTGACTGAGGGCCTTGTGTTGAAGACCTGGAAAGAGACTATTTGGTAGTGCTGTTAGTTTGTTTTCAGCTGGTCAAAAACCACAGAAGCAAACATCTTGTAATATACTGTATAATATATTACAATGTGGCTTTTTTCTTACCAGTTTAATACTGAATAGCTCTGATAGCATTCATATGAATATTAATTTTGTAATAAAAAGGAAGAGACTGGTGTATTAGTTATGTGTTCTTTTGTTACTCTTAGTCTTTAATTATTATTATTAATGCTATTATGTCCAATTTCCCCTCACCTCGCTCACCCTTGCAGCCTCCACTGCGGTGCCCTGTCTCAGGCAGTGAGCTCCTTCTGGAGCCAACAACAATGTCACTCAATTAACCCTCTGGCAGGGTACGCTGCAGTATATAAACGGTGTTGCTTCCTCTCCTACAAGTCTCTGAACATTGTTTCTGTCCTGCTCCCCATAATGCAGCCAGGGACTCAGACCACCTCCTTCAGGTTGGGTTGCCTGCCCAGCATGGCTGGCCCTGTACACAGTTTGCAATGTGGCAGGTACAGCCAAAATATTTATGCTCGGGTGCTCATGTGAGATGGAGCTGTATTTCAGCTTTTAAAAGTTACATTTCCAAAAAAGGAAAAGCCATTTGCACAAACAAAAGGCCACCTCTTTTGGGTGGGTGTAAATCCTGTGTCTTTAATAAAGTTATACCTGATTTATAACTGTATGAGAGGAGATTCTGGTTCATAATATAATATAAAATGCTCAGTTTTCTGCAGTTTGCTTATTCATAAAGATTACTCCAGTGTCACTGAGGAAAAGATGCAGTGAAAAATACCTATTACTTTGCAGCTATGCAACTGCCAACCCTTTCTTTTTTTTTTTTAAAAAAAAGAACACCACTGTTCATTTGCTAGTCTACAGCAGATATATGTTTAACATAAAAACACTATATTTAATTGGTTATGGATCTTAGTTCTTTTAGTACTACTGGAAATCACACAAAAACACATTAGTACAGAGCAATTAGTGCAATGGCAGTAAACAACTAAGGCACTATTAAGCTGTGGGTGATTAAATAGTATTACTTCTTTATTTTTTATGATATTAGACTTGGAGAAGATTTTAAACATATTCTTGTTGATATTAATAAATGATATGAAGAGTAGGTGTCTAACTTTCTTAAGTCAATTTTCGTCAGGGCACTTCAGTTTATAAGAAAGATTTTCTTTTATGGAAGATCTGTCTCTTTATAGGGTGGATCCAACTATTTCTTATCTCACTACACTGGGACATTTATACAGTAATATTATTTAATGGGAGTTATGAAATCACACACTGTTCCTTCAGAAACTAATACCTGTATCTCTACCACCAAGGAACAAAGAGCTACCAAACTCTCAAAATAATATGTAATTATTTATATCTGTGCAAAGAACAAACCGGGTACTATTTGACAAATTTACTACAACAGCCTGTAACAAACACTGTGATAAGTTAGCTTGAATGGCAGTAACCTTCAGGCAACATAAAAGATGAGAATCTGACCCAAGGACAGAACCCTGGTGGTATACCTTTTTAATCTGCCTAGCCCTCACAATCTCTCTGGACTCTGTACTTGTTTATAGATCATCCTCATGGTCTGGCACATCTTTTCCTCGGCATCTGATTAAGTTAACAATGTGCTGCTATTTGCATGCAGATTTGCCAGGCCTTTCTCTACAGCTGCTCCCAAAGACTTGGTCTTTCTCTGTAATGTGATAGCACAGCAGTCAGTAAATGCAATCTTTGTCAAACCCAGGTGTGCTCTTGATTTGGTTCTCATTCGTTCCAAGCAATTTTTCTTTCTGTAGCATTTATAAGGCTCTATTATAGTATAGCCACATCTGGAGCTAAAATTCTTCTATTAATTATATACTTTTACCACTATAAAGACAAATTCAGAGACAGCTACTAACATTTTGTTGTTGTTGTTCTTCCCTTTTTGACAGCCTGTATTTTATTTCTGTAGAATTTTTAAAGCAGCATTCCTGACTTTTATTTCCATAAAAAAGTAATGCAAGCATGAAATCTAAATATTTAGTTTCTCTATTCTAAAATCATGCTATCAACAGCAATAAAAAGTACTAAGCTTTTTTTTTTTAACCTTTCAGTACTTCGCATACAAATACGATACTATAATAATGTATCTGTCTCATTAAAAGAGTTACAATCTACTTGGGAAAGAAAGAAAGTGGTTAAACAAAACCCAAAAAAATTACTCAGTTCCCTAGTGGATGCTGGTTCGCATCACAGAATCACCAATTTGTTCCCTCCACAGTCAAAAAGCAGAACCAAATTTGATCAGCATGGTGACTTAAATGCTGTATTTTCTTTGTGCAAGGAGGGTAATTTTTCAAGATCAGGTTTGAAGTAGATTAGTGCAGAAATATGAGCTAAGCCTTCACCCTTATCATCTGAGTATGGATAAAGGATGTATTCACCAAAGAGCAGCACAAGTTATTTTCTAAGAAAAAATTTTCCTACCTCTTTTTTTGTGTGTTTGAGTACAGAGATCATCACAATGAAGTAATAAACAGAGACTAGCAAATAGGTTTGACAAGTGAATATTCGCTGCATAAATGTACATTTAAGAGGAAATACTAGAAATCTTAGTTCTTAATTTTAAATCTAATTTATGATCCAAAAGGTTCTTTGCTAGGTAAATACCTGTGCATTATAAGACGTCAGCATGCTTTTAAATTACAGGAGCACTACAAAGAAATACCAACCCCCTCAAATGGGGAATGAATTCCACCTGAGCAAATCACCCTCAGGTGGTCTCCTCTAACCCCTGGTCAAGTAATGTTAACATGGACACAGTGGGCCGAGATCCTGACTTTAGATGAATTCTTTTAAAAGGAAGTATAAATGGCAAACTTTTTTTTCCTTAATCATATTTCTTCTGTTTTGCTTTCACTGATTTCTTACATATTTGTATCAAAATTAAAAAAAAAAAAAAAAGCAAGTATTCCATGGCCATTCAGCTGAAATCACTGAAGAACTGATGATTTCTGAACTATTTTTCTTTAATAAAATTTCAAATAAAAATATCGAACTGGCTTTACTGATGAAAAAGAAAATATAACTGTAATTTTACTCATGGCAGACTTTTTAAACTATTCTATTGAGGAAAAAGCTTTTACTTATTTATGGCACATTTTATCTTCCCAAATCACTTATTTCAGATTATTAGTTTGGCCTTGTATACACACACTCCTTTGCACACACACGCAGACACACGCTCACATGCACACACACACGCACATATATATACACAGATGCAAAATGGTAAAAAAATCAGCAGACAGACAGAGGCTGTGTAACCAGATTACATCACAGGTTACGATGGAAATAAATAAAAGAAAATCCCTTTTGCTTCTATAGCGTGGTATTTTAGTGGTGATGGTTTGACTTTTGGCCCACACACATATGCCAATGGCAAGGCTAACTCTGGGGACTAACAAAAAAGAATGTGTGTTCACAGCTGTACAGTACACCAATACAGATTACATGTTTTCAGTGTTGCGGCCACAACAGAATGCTAATTAACATACTGGAGTGATGAGAACGGCTGTAAGGGCCTTATTGTTCCATTATTTCATGCAGCCCAGCTGCCTTTGTTTATGTCACTTATCCTCTCGTGCCACAGGTTTTTACTCCAAAAATACTATCCCAATACAACGTTAATATTTAAAAAACAAAGAGGTGGCAGATTGTCATTTTTGTGTCAGTCTCAAACTGCAGAACTGTTAAGCTGTTCTGGTTCGGTATTTAGAAATAATTTAACAGCCATATTCAGACACTGCCTGCATTCTAACATAATGGCTGAATACTTGAACCAAGCAAATGCATAACTATCCTGACATCACTTATGAGATTTAGATTGGTCAGTTAATGGAAGTCTTTACCAGAATCAATACCATAACAGCTTCTTGAAATGAACGTGATTTTTTACACAGAGTGCTGTGAACAATAAGTACAGAAATATCCTACCTTTGTATACAGCACAAAGGAACTGGGATTTGAAATTAAGAACCAATTACAGTTTTTTGCAAAGTAATGTTACAGTTGATTATTAGAAATAAACACATACAAAATAAGCACTTTTTAATAAATAGCTGGAGAATATTAAAATTCCACAATCCTATTATTCCGTTTTTTCCTACTTTTTTAACAGCCATTTTATCTGCTAGCTTGGTTATCATGTTGCTGTTAAGGATTAATATTGATGATTGTTGCCAACAATGGTTAAATATTGCAGAAAAACACTTCTTATGAAAGAGATGTAGCCCTATCTGACTGTAAGCAATATTAGTTATGCCTGCTGCTTTGACTTCTTTGATTGATTTACGAAAAAAGCGATGTTAAATACCATTATTATTCTTATTTGTATTACAGTAGTGCCTGCAAGTCTTAGCTGATATTGGCCAGATTCAGATCCGGGAGCCTGCACTACTGCTAAGGAGACAATAACTTCCTAGTACAAAAGAAGAAAACAGTCCCTGTGCACAGAATCTCACAACTGCCAGCTCTGACCCCAAAAGCATTTACGTTTCTGAACAGAGGAATCCACCAATATGGTCCCACTGACTTCTGTGAAACCACTCACACCGGGCTAAGTTTACTTTTGGGTTTAAAGAAACTGGTAAGGTTTTATCTAGTGAGTAGCAACAAGTGTGCAGCTTAATGTGAAAAAGTGTGAAAGGAGGAGAGAAAAAAAAAATAAAGGGCAGGGGGGCGGCAAAGAAAACCAGGACACTTGGTGGTAGGAAGTTCAATGTACTGCTACCTGGTTACAAGTCAAAGTTTCTTTGCCTCACGTATTTGGTACAAACAAACAGGAAATATTAATGATAAAGAGGTTTCCAAATAATTTATTCCATCAGTTGCCTGTAATTGCTGTCACAGTCTGAGCTTGGCTAGAACGCAAAGTGTTAATGGTGCATTTCTTCCTCAAATTAAAAAAAAAAAAAAAATATTCTAGTTCCAGTTCTGCAAGTTTAGCTTTACCAACACAGGGTGAGAGAGCTAACAACACACCTGTCACCTCAGACACACCCAGTGAGCAAAAAATCAGGAAGGATAAGTCTTCCCAAAAATGTCATCCCCTTAATCAAAGACATACTGTTAATCCCAAAGCACACCAAAATCCTGAAAACATCCAATTGAGTGAATATGTCCTAGTTGCTTTTTAATGAGTTTAACTGGTAATCTCAGATAAATGTGGAACTGCTTGAAGTGTCTTTCTTATGAAAGGCAGTAATGACAGGATTTAATGTTTTTCACTGCCTACACAGCTTATAACAGTGACCATGCCACAGGTGTGATACAATCTAATATGTAGTAGTTCCTCAGCTATGACCATTCCCTACTGTGGACAGAACATAGATATTTTTAATTGGATCCAGGAGCTAGCTAAATTACCCAGCTGCTATGTGTTTAAGCCCAAAGCTAGTTTATATACCAATAATAATAAACTTTCTATAATAGCAACCCAGTCTATTATGGCGTTTCTCGCTCAAACTAGAAGTGGACCACTTTCACTTCAGCTGTGTTCATGGATGACACCATGGGATTTGTCCCTTCCTAAAACTGTAAAAACATTATAAAAAGATAGAAGTACGTGCTTAATTAATGGAGTTCTGTTTTGTTTTCCAGTAGGGTGATCTGCTATTTTATGACACAGGAGCACAGTATCATAAGCCTATCAGTTGGGAATGCATTGGAAAGGTGGCTTTTTATTCATGCTTATTTGCCACAACAAAGCAACACCTAGTCACAGTCACAAAATGAAATACTGACAATGGCCTCCTAAGAAATTTTGCATGCTACAACTGTAGGTACTAAAAAACTTCTCTCCCGATAATCCACTCATGCATTTATGTTTTAAAAAAGCATTTAATTCTGACATCAATCAAATAAAATTATTTACAATATGTAGTAGGTGTGTTGTTGGAGCTGTGACAGTCTATTCTAAGAATGACAAGTGTTATAGAGAGATCTAATAGCTTTTACCAGACCAGCCAATATAGTTGTAGGGGAAAAAAAGGACTAGATTTTGGGACCAGAAAAAGGACTTGTTTGCTCTAAAATGTAGCACTTTTTTCCCTGCAGAGGTGTCTGTTGGTTTACTAAAATGTCATCTCTACAAACTTCGTCTTTCTGAAAACACATTTTAAAAATAATTGTAAAATCAACTTAAAAAAAACCCCAAACTAACAGAACACTAGAGCTTATACTGTGACTTCCCTGAAGACAGGAAAAAACCTGTCAGGACTGGACTGTGTCCATTGCTTCGTAACTTTTGGTGAACTACTACTTTCACTTTTAGTTTATGAAATTCTATTGAAATTAACTTCTTGTAGCTTAGGCTGATAAAAATAACAGCAACAACGCACTAAAAAACTAATAAACTTATTACAAGGTCACATAAATGGATATTCATATAGCTGCTGGGCATAGAGCATAAGTAACTTCAGGTGCAAACCATAAAATACTGCACTGTGTACGTAAGCACAGGCAACTACAAGAAAAGAGTTGTCACATTTCACAAATATATATCCTCTCTGTATTTAATTAGGCACTTAACTTAAAACTGTAGATTTTAAATCGCTTTTAGAGCTGAATTTACCAAAGCCCAAGAATTCTGTAACAGTGGCTCCAACTCTGCAAGAAACCTTGCCAGTTTACATAGGAGCTGCAAGACTCTCTTACATTATTTATCTACATCATACACAGCAACCTCACTCTGCAAACACAGACATTTTCAAAATAACCCTCAAAAAAATGGTACTTTGTTTTCATAGTCACTCCCAAACAATCCTCAGCAAGAAACAGACTTAGCTTGAAAATCCTCACTTGCAGACAAACCAGTCCAGGCACTATATAGCTGTCACAAGGCTGACAGCTTATTGCAGGGAGGAGATCATACCTTCCTACAGAAAATCCCATGGGAAAGGCTGGGAACAAAAGAAACCCTGATGTGATCCATGCCAGTGAGCAGTACAGCAGTTGCCTTCTGCTGAGAAGACTAACCTGGCAGCCCCATCTAGCCTATCACATTGAACCCTGCTCCAGCCCTCCTCTCTCCCAAACATCATCAAAAGACCTCCAAAAGCCCCAGTATCCCCTGGCTCTGTGCCACCACACGCCACGCAGAGCCGTCCGTTTGGTCTGGGATGAGCTAGCCCTTCAGCTGTACATGTGGTCACAGAGCACAAAAACAGCTGTGGTGTGGCACAGAGGAGTCCCACTGGACAGTGCGCTCTCCACAATGGCCCTCTTCTCACCAGCGACATTTGTAGCTGCACCACAAGGAAAGCAGAGAGCAAGTCAAGGACATCTGCACAGGGGCTTTGTGCCTCCGCACAATAATCCAATTACAGCCATGCTTTCATGGATCCTTAAGAGGCTCCCAGAAAAAGATGGGTTAAGGCTTGAGCTGCATTCCTTGTTCCTGGTCTTCATGGACCAGAAGTCAATGATTTGCAGCTTCCTATAGTTCCCAACCCATCTACCCCTACCTGTCAGCCTCCACTTCTTCCTCCCACAGTGCTCCATCAGTTCTTCAGATGTTTGCCAGAGATCTGCTTTGTTCTGCATCCAATTCCAAGTGGCTGTACATAACAAGAATTTCATTCCCATGTCTGTGCTTTCCGCTGGGAAATTGAATCCTTCATGCCATTATCTTTCTTCTATATTGTCCTCAGACAGTATGGAAAAGCTTCTCTAGCAGTCCAGAAAAAGGAAGACTGTTACAGAAGCTGGGCCCTCCATCTGCAAGAAGAAGCTTTCCCATATCAGGATTCCCTTCTCTGAGAAAAAAAACAGTTGTTTTTCAGTTCCCTAGTGCAAAAAAACAGGATTTCCAGACTTAAAAAAATTATGTCATACAGAGCATAAGGTATTCTCTTGGCCTTAGCATATCCGAAGGCCAAGGGAATCTCGGGGCTAGATTCTGTAGCTGAGGAAGCATTATTCTGACTGGGCTCACCGTCCCTTGCATGACCCCTGGTAGGCATGTGCTTTCCACACCAAATTACAGGGAAAGTGATAGCTTCATCTTTTGAGTTTTGCTTAAGTTTGTGGGGTTTTTTAAGTTTTACTTAAATTCAGGGTTCAAGAGAACCCAAAGTTCTGCAGAAGTCCAGTGATTTTGGCATGAACTCAGGAATACTGCATTGCTGAATTGACACGGCTGTAGTTCAGCCATTGATGTCCAAAGCCACGTTCCCTCTAGCCAACTGAGTTTTTTCCAGTGCTCACAGCACACCCAAAGCATGCACTATTAATCAACTAATGTAAACCGTGTTATGCCTTATTATATTACAGACACTGGATTTCTCTGTTTGGTGGTATGATCTTGTTGCTTCAGAGGCATATTTTTAAAGAAAGTGCTGCTTCAGCTGGGGTGGATTTCTGAATTGCCAAGTATAAAACACACACCAGCCTTTTAAAGCAACCAACTGACATTACCATAACACTGTCATTTAATGAAGTTATACTTTTAATAGTCAGACATAACTGAGTGCTCAAAATCCCCTTATTTGAAGAACAACAAAATAATCAGAAATAATAATAATCATAGCAATAACTGCTTAGTATCTGTATGATGAAAGTGTTGAAAAGACATTAACTAATTAGTGCTCATAACACCCATGTGAGGCAGAAAAGTATAATTATCCACATGCTACAGATGGAAAACTGACAATGTGGAGTTACCTGCCTTTCCGAGACACGCATGAGGGGATAATCACCTAATAGAAATCCATCAAAAACCCTACGGGGAAGACACCAGTACAATGGTCACACAGGTTCAGTTTCTTCCCTGCAAGCTCCAACGCAGAGAGTGTGCAGCACGGAGAGAAGCAGGATGGAGAGGTGTGGGACAGACATACGTACCTTGCACCTAGAAACTGTGCAGAGAGGAGACAGAGACAGCTGCACAGAGCATTAAAGGCAGCCTGGTTACGTGAGCTTGACATCTTTTTCTAGAACATCAGTCCGGTGATGGGGTAGTAGAGCCAGGACGGGAAGCCAAGTGGCTTTTGCAGGAGGAAGACACCTGTACTGAACCCAACTGAATATACAGCTTTTACAGCACAACCTTTGACCACATACTTAAGATTCAAATGAAACACTTGGGTTTTCCCATACTTCCCTTGCATCTCTTTCAGGGGTCACACAGGCTGGCTTTCTTGCACATGGTACATTCTGACAATGGCTCACTTAGTGGATTTTATTTTTTTTTTCTCTAAGATTGTTAGCTCAATTCTGTATAACCAAGAGGTTTGGGTAACTTGCATAAAGCATGGATAAAACTACTGCTACCAATCACAGTCAGAGGCTGATCAAAGCTAACATTCATTAACTTTGAACACAAAATTGTCTGAATCCATCAGTGACTGCAATGGTGCCTAATTAGAGAAGGCATTGCCTGTTTCAAAAGCCATGCTATCTAGCTGGACCATTGAGCAGTAAAGACTAGCAAAATCTCATATGAAGGAATTAAAAAAGCACAGTGATTTCACTCTTTATGCATGGCACAAGTTGTTATCTCAAACAGTGACATCAATAACAGGGGCCTTTATTTAGAGAGTGCTGAGCTTCAGCAATTCCCATTCACTTTAGGTGGAACTGAGGGTGCTCAGCAGGACTGAAAAAAACAGTGACCAGCTAAACATTGTAGTGTGTGGTCCAGGAAGCTGGAGAGTGCCTGGAGAAAAAGGAAGAACCGTAATTAAATACAAACCTAATGGAACATGGATAGCCAGGATCCTGTGTTCTCCCCAGTAGCACTTTTACCAGAGTGAAATGGAGCAACAATAATCTAAGCTTT
>NC_134425.1:14056704-14059204 GCF_030867145.1 Opisthocomus hoazin
AATCTAAGTAAGCCATATGACGGCTGTGAATTTATAAATGACACCACACATCAATAAACTAAACTCTTAAGAAGTAATTTAAAAGACAGAATGCATTTCCAAATTTTAGAAATAAATCCAGTAGGTTCTATTATATTACACATTAACAATATAAATATTTTAATATACTGTAAAATGTATGTGTTCAATGACTCATGTTAGGTTTGTGTGCTGTGGACAACTGTCTTAATAACAATGTTTATATGGTCATAACTAAGTTTTTAATTTAACACCCCATTAAGATGAGGTGAGAGGATTCACACTTCTGTCAACACTATCGTTTCAAGTCCATCTCCAGATAGAACAAGACCCTATTCCCCCGATTTACAGTGCTGTCACCTTGGAAGAGTGAACCACTTGCTTCTCTCCCCCCATGGACACATGATGAAAATGCTGGCGTGCAAGCCAGTGTATTTGTTAACGGCACATCACTCGCTCACACGCAGCAAATACTGAATGAATACAGTAACAGTATTTGCATTAGCTGGAGGCATTTCTGAAGAGTGAAATTCAGCTTCCTGCTACACATATAAGTAAAGAAAGATAGTAAGTTAAAGCTAAGGCTTTTTTGAAACTAAGAGCAGAAAGTCCAAAATTTTACCAAAATAAAATACATTTGCATGTAAAATTAAATTCAACCTCTAAGTAAATTCATACCCATGGATTTCTACTTGTTTCACTCTGCCATCAAACCTTTCCAGTTTGAAGGCAGAAGCGAGTATTCAACATACCACGCAACAGCCTCAGAAACTTCGTAGCAAAGCCAAAAGCTTCCACATATCCTCGGGTTCTTCACAGTGAAGACAGTTCTGTGAGATGCAGAACAACTTCAGCTCACACTGCTATCAATGAGAGCTGTGGATATCCAGGACCTATCTTGACTGGGCCTTCAGGCAGGGCTCTTCTGCATTAAAGATAAATCCTACTCCATTCCTATCACTGGCAGTCTTCTGACAGAGAAAGAGCCACAATTCCGTTGCCTTCAGCCACAGCTATGGAAGGCATGGGAAAAAAAAGAGGTGCACGTTCACCATGCAAAGTGGAATCCCACTACGCACATGCTTCTTTCGCATCAGTGGGTCCGCTGTCACATGTATCGTCTAGTGTCCGTTCTGCGGTAAAGCCCCCAAACTTCCCACACTCAGAAGACAACAGCTGCCCCGGGGAATGATGCCAGACAGCCATGAGAAGAGGTCTACCCCTCTCCGCTCCTCCAGCACTCCGTTCAGCTACCCAAAATCAACCATGAGAATTTTGTCTTCCACATAGTATGGGGAATTTGTCTCCTGTACTAATTTTGCCCCTTCCAAATGCAGAAACTTCAGAGCATTAGCAGTGCACAGGTGATGGATCTATTCAGAATACTACTACATTTTACTTCTTTTCCTGGGTCTCAGAGAATCTACATTGTTGAGTAGCTTGTTACTGAATCAGGAACTTATTGTATGTACAGATTACATAAACAAGAAGGTCAATTTAGTTTCAAATCTATATGAATATGGTTCCGGGACTGAATTAACTACTGATTGAAAAGTTACACATTTTCAGCTAGCTAATCATATTTTATTTCACTGCATGCAGACAGCAGTGCAATGAAATTAGTTGTTTGTTTGTACATTTTGGAAAATGTTTTCAATTCAAGACTATAGAAAAAAAACAGAAAAAAATTAATCTATGTCCAGGTGAGACTGCTAGGGTAAAAATAATCAGGTGATAATAACCAAGCATAGCTCAACAGAAACTGAGTTGCTTTCTCCTGATTTTTGACCATGCTCTTCCTTTCCTCAAAGTGTGATTGCCCTTCCTCCATCATGAATTTACGGTTTTAAAGCACAGCCTTATCTCTCATAGCATAAAAACAACCCCAGAGATCTAATGTTGCATTTGCTTACCCAGTACAGGAACACTAACACAATCGCATTAGCAAGCTTTTCTCACATCAACCAACTGGTTAGAACACACGCGGTAACAGTACTACTTTTAATGTAGAGAAGATATGATATTTTACTTAATTTTCATCAAAATACATATTACCAGGTCGTATTTGTCTGACAGTTGAATCCTAACACAAGATAGGTGCTTAGTATGTATATTTAGAACATCTGATTAATCCAGAACTACTGTTTTCTTAAGAAAGAGACAGCTGTAAAAAGGTATCAAAGATTATGAAACATTTGTCTGCGGGAGCGGGGAGGATAGCAGTACTTCCACAATCCCTTATTGTTCTAGCATATCTAATCCTCAGTACTAGTGCCCATAATGATTCCCAACTGGTAGATGAACTACTTTGAACATCCCTGAAGCAGAATTGCTACCCACTAATGTATCAGCTAAATGTTAGAAGACTCCTAACTCCCCCATCTGTGTTTTACCTCCCCAGAGGGTAAATACATCGAAAAGTGATTCCCTTGCCTGGCACACACTTTCTAAACCTTACTGGCAACTGTTGCGATTTCCAGTC